>NW_027136917.1:600000-783501 GCF_040869045.1 Eurosta solidaginis | reverse complement strand
GTTATTAAAACTGTTTAAAGGTTGTCAAACGTTGTTTCTCGTTGTATATCCTTTAATTCTAGAGTTAAATTGATAAATAACGTGTACGAATTTGTTTAACGCATTTGTTTTGGTTACTCGACGTCTCCGTTCTCGTGTAGCCTACATATTGCGTTTTTTTTTAATTTGCTTACCGGGCTAAAGGTTAGCATGTTTAAAATACGTAAGTCGTTTTGTTCATCAAATTTAAGTAGATAACTCATCAGTTGTTTGCATCAGAGCGATAATTTTTGAGATAGTTATTAAAACTGTTTAAAAGTTGTCAAACGTTGTTTCTCGTTGTATATCCTTTAATTCTAGAGTTAAATTGATAAATAACGTGTACAAATTGGTTTAACGCATTTGTTTTGGTTACTCGACGTCTCCATTCTCGTGTAGCCTACATATTGCGTTTTTTTTTTTTAATGTGCTTACCGGGCTAAAGGTTAGCATGTTTAAAATACGTAAGTCGTTTTGTTCATCATATTTAAGTAGATAACTCATCAGTTGTTTGCATCAGAGCGATAATTTTTGAGATAGTTATTAAAACTGTTTAAAGGTTGTCAAACGTTGTTTCTCGTTGTATATCCTTTAATTCTAGAGTTAAATTGATAAATAACGTGTACGAATTTGTTTAACGCATTTGTTTTGGTTACTCGACGTCTCCGTTCTCGTGTAGCCTACATATTGCGTTTTTTTTTTAATTTGCTTACCGGGCTAAATGTTAGCATGTTTAAAATACGTAAGTCGTTTTGTTCATCAAATTTAAGTAGATAACTCATCAGTTGTTTGCATCAGAGCGATAATTTTTGAGATAGTTATTAAAACTGTTTAAAGGTTGTCAAACGTTGTTTCTCGTTGTATATCCTTTAATTCTAGAGTTAAATGGATAAATAACGTGTACGAATTGGTTTAACGCATTTGTTTTGGTTACTCGACGTCTCCATTCTCGTGTAGCCTACATATTGCGTTTTTTTTTTTAATGTGCTTACCGGGCTAAAGGTTAGCATGTTTAAAATACGTAAGTCGTTTTGTTCATCATATTTAAGTAGATAACTCATCAGTTGTTTGCATCAGAGCGATAATTTTTGAGATAGTTATTAAAACTGTTTAAAGGTTGTCAAACGTTGTTTCTCGTTGTATATCCTTTAATTCTAGAGTTAAATTGATAAATAACGTGTACGAATTTGTTTAACGCATTTGTTTTGGTTACTCGACGTCTCCGTTCTCGTGTAGCCTACATATTGCGTTTTTTTTTTTTAATTTGCTTACCGGGCTAAAGGTTAGCATGTTTAAAATACGTAAGTCGTTTTGTTCATCAAATTTAAGTAGATAACTCATCAGTTGTTTGCATCAGAGCGATAATTTTTGAGATAGTTATTAAAACTGTTTAAAGGTTGTCAAACGTTGTTTCTCGTTGTATATCCTTTAATTCTAGAGTTAAATTGATAAATAACGTGTACGAATTTGTTTAACGCATTTGTTTTGGTTACTCGACGTCTCCGTTCTCGTGTAGCCTACATATTGCGTTTTTTTTTTAATTTGCTTACCGGGCTAAAGGTTAGCATGTTTAAAATACGTAAGTCGTTTTGTTCATCAAATTTAAGTAGATAACTCATCAGTTGTTTGCATCAGAGCGATCATTTTTGAGATAGTTATTAAAACTGTTTAAAGGTTGTCAAACGTTGTTTCTCGTTGTATATCCTTTAATTCTAGAGTTAAATTGATATATAACGTGTACGAATTTGTTTAACGCATTTGTTTTGGTTACTCGACGTCTCCGTTCTCGTGTAGCCTACATATTGCGTTTTTTTTTAAATTTGCTTACCGGGCTAAAGGTTAGCATGTTTAAAATACGTAAGTCGTTTTGTTCAACAAATTTAAGTAGATAACTCATCAGTTGTTTGCATCAGAGCGACAATTTTTGAGATAGTTATTAAAACTGTTTAAAGGTTGTCAAACGTTGTTTCTCGTTGTATATCCTTTAATTCTAGAGTTAAATTGATAAATAACGTGTACGAATTTGTTTAACGCATTTGTTTTGGTTACTCGACGTCTCCGTTCTCGTGTAGCCTACATATTGCGTTTTTTTTTAATTTGCTTACCGGGCTAAAGGTTAGCATGCTTAAAATACGTAAGTCGTTTTGTTCAAAAAATTTAAGTAGATAACTCATCAGTTGTTTGCATCAGAGCGATAATTTTTGAGATAGTTATTAAAACTGTTTAAAGGTTGTCAAACGTTGTTTCTCGTTGTATATCCTTTAATTCTAGAGTTAAATTGATAAATAACGTGTACGAATTTGTTTAACGCATTTGTTTTGGTTACTCGACGTCTCCGTTCTCGTGTAGCCCACATATTGCGTTTTTTTTTTAATTTGCTTACCGGGCTAAAGGTTAGCATGTTTAAAATACGTAAGTCGTTTTGTTCATCATATTTAAGTAGATAACTCATCAGTTGTTTGCATCAGAGCGATAATTTTTGAGATAGTTATTAAAACTGTTTAAAGGTTGTCAAACGTTGTTTCTCGTTGTATATCCTTTAATTCTAGAGTTAAATTGATAAATAACGTGTACGAATTTGTTTAACGCATTTGTTTTGGTTACTCGACGTCTCCGTTCTCGTGTAGCCTACATATTGCGTTTTTTATTAATTAGCTTACCGGGCTAAAGGTTAGCATGTTTAAAATACGTAAGTCGTTTTGTTCATCAAATTTAAGTAGATAACTCATCAGTTGTTTGCATCAGAGCGATAATTTCTGAGATAGTTATTAAAACTGTTTAAAGGTTGTCAAACGTTGTTTCTCGTTGTATATCCTTTAATTCTAGAGTTAAATTGATAAATAACGTGTACGAATTTGTTTAACGCATTTGTTTTGGTTACTCGACGTCTCCGTTCTCGTGTAGCCCACATATTGCGTTTTTTTTTTTTAATTTGCTTACCGGGCTAAAGGTTAGCATGTTTAAAATACGTAAGTCGTTTTGTTCATCATATTTAAGTAGATAACTCATCAGTTGTTTGCATCAGAGCGATAATTTTTGAGATAGTTATTAAAACTGTTTAAAGGTTGTCAAACGTTGTTTCTCGTTGTATATCCTTTAATTCTAGAGTTAAATTGATAAATAACGTGTACGAATTTGTTTAACGCATTTGTTTTGGTTACTCGACGTCTCCGTTCTCGCGTAGCCTACATATTGCGTTTTTTTTTAATTTGCTTACCGGGCTAAAGGTTAGCATATTTAAAATACGTAAGTCGTTTTGTTCATCATATTTAAGTAGATAACTCATCAGTTGTTTGCATCAGAGCGATAATTTTTGAGATAGTTATTAAAACTGTTTAAAGGTTGTCAAACGTTGTTTCTCGTTGTATATCCTTTAATTCTAGAGTTAAATTGATAAAGAACGTGTACGAATTTGTTTAACGCATTTGTTTTGGTTACTCGACGTCTCCGTTCTCGTGTAGCCTACATATTGCGTTTTTTTTTTAATTTGCTTACCGGGCTAAAGGTTAGCATGCTTAAAATACGTAAGTCGTTTTGTTCAACAAATTTAAGTAGATAACTCATCAGTTGTTTGCATCAGAGCGACAATTTTTGAGATAGTTATTAAAACTGTTTAAAGGTTGTCAAACGTTGTTTCTCGTTGTATATCCTTTAATTCTAGAGTTAAATTGATAAATAACGTGTACGAATTGGTTTAACGCATTTGTTTTGGTTACTCGACGTCTCCGTTCTCGTGTAGCCTACATATTGCGTTTTTTTTTTAATTTGCTTACCGGGCTAAAGGTTAGCATGTTTAAAATACGTAAGTCGTTTTGTTCATCAAATATAAGTAGATAACTCATCAGTTGTTTGCATCAGAGCGATAATTTTTGAGATAGTTATTAAAACTGTTTAAAGGTTGTCAAACGTTGTTTCTCGTTGTATATCCTTTAATTCTAGAGTTAAATTGATAAATAACGTGTACGAATTTGTTTAACGCATTTGTTTTGGTTACTCGACGTCTCCGTTCTCGTGTAGCCTACATATTGCGTTTTTTTTTAAATTTGCTTACCGGGCTAAAGGTTAGCATGCTTAAAATACGTAAGTCGTTTTGTTCAACAAATTTAAGTAGATAACTCATCAGTTGTTTGCATCAGAGCGACAATTTTTGAGATAGTTATTAAAACTGTTTAAAGGTTGTCAAACGTTGTTTCTCGTTGTATATCCTTTAATTCTAGAGTTAAATTGATAAATAACGTGTACGAATTCGTTAAACGCATTTGTTTTGGTTACTCGACGTCTCCGTTCTCGTGTAGCCTACATATTGCGTTTTTTTTTTAATTTGCTTACCGGGCTAAAGGTTAGCATGCTTAAAATACGTAAGTCGTTTTGTTCATCATATTTAAGTAGATAACTCATCAGTTGTTTGCATCAGAGCGATAATTTTTGAGATAGTTATTAAAACTGTTTAAAGGTTGTCAAACGTTGTTTCTCGTTGTATATCCTTTAATTCTAGAGTTAAATTGATAAATAACGTGTACGAATTTGTTTAACGCATTTGTTTTGGTTACTCGACGTCTCCGTTCTCGTGTAGCCTACATATTGCGTTTTTTTTTTAATTTGCTTACCGAGCTAAAGGTTAGCATGTTTAAAATACGTAAGTCGTTTTGTTCATCAAATTTAAGTAGATAACTCATCAGTTGTTTGCATCAGAGCGATAATTTTTGAGATAGTTATTAAAACTGTTTAAAGGTTGTCAAACGTTGTTTCTCGTTGTATATCCTTTAATTCTAGAGTTAAATTGATAAATAACGTGTACGAATTTGTTTAACGCATTTGTTTTGGTTACTCGACGTCTCCGTTCTCGTGTAGCCTACATATTGCGTTTTTTTTTTAATTTGCTTACCGGGCTAAAGGTTAGCATGCTTAAAATACGTAAGTCGTTTTGTTCAACAAACTTAAGTAGATAACTCATCAGTTGTTTGCATCAGAGCGATAATTTTTGAGATAGTTATTAAAACTGTTTAAAGGTTGTCAAACGTTGTTTCTCGTTGTATATCCTTTAATTCTAGAGTTAAATTGATAAATAACGTGTACGAATTTGTTTAACGCATTTTTTTTGATTACTCGACGTCTCCGTTCTCGTGTAGCCTACATATTGCGTTTTTTTTTTAATTTGCTTACCGGGCTAAAGGTTAGCATATTTAAAATACGTAAGTCGTTTTGTTCATCATATTTAAGTAGATAACTCATCAGTTGTTTGCATCAGAGCGATAATTTTTGAGATAGTTATTAAAACTGTTTAAAGGTTGTCAAACGTTGTTTCTCGTTGTATATCCTTTAATTCTAGAGTTAAGTTGATAAATAACGTGTACGAATTTGTTTAACGCATTTGTTTTGGTTACTCGACGTCTCCGTTCTCGTGTAGCCTACATATTGCGTTTTTTTTTTAATTTGCTTACCGGGCTAAAGGTTAGCATGTTTAAAATACGTAAGTCGTTTTGTTCAACAAATTTAAGTAGATAACTCATCAGTTGTTTGCATCAGAGCGATAATTTTTGAGATAGTTATTAAAACTGTTTAAAGGTTGTCAAACGTTGTTTCTCGTTGTATATCCTTTAATTCTAGAGTTAAATTGATAAATAACGTGTACGAATTTGTTTAACGCATTTGTTTTGGTTACTCGACGTCTCCGTTCTCGTGTAGCCTACATATTGCGTTTTTTTTTTAATTTGCTTACCGGGCTAAAGGTTAGCATGTTTAAAATACGTAAGTCGTTTTGTTCATCATATTTAAGTTGATAACTCATCAGTTGTTTGCATCAGAGCGATAATTTTTGAGATAGTTATTAAAACTGTTTAAAGGTTGTCAAACGTTGTTTCTCGTTGTATATCCTTTAATTCTAGAGTTAAATTCATAAATAACGTGTACGAATTTGTTTAACGCATTTGTTTTGGTTACTCGACGTCTCCGTTCTCGTGTAGCCTACATATTGCGTTTTTTTTTTTAATTTGCTTACCGGGCTAAAGATTAGCATGTTTAAAATACGTAAGTCGTTTTGTTCATCATATTTAAGTAGATAACTCATCAATTGTTTGCATCAGAGCGATAATTTTTGAGATAGTTATTAAAACTGTTTAAAGGTTGTCAAACGTTGTTTCTCGTTGTATATCCTTTAATTCTAGAGTTAAATTGATAAATAACGTGTACGAATTTGTTTAACGCATTTGTTTTGGTTACTCGACGTCTCCGTTCTCGTGTAGCCTACGTATTGCGTTTTTTTTTAATTTGCGTAGATAACTCAGCAGTTGTTTGCATCAGAGCGACAATTTTTGAGATAGTTATTAAAACTGTTTAAAGGTTGTCAAACGTTGTTTCTCGTTGTATATCCTTTAATTCTAGAGTTAAATTGATAAATAACGTGTACGAATTTGTTTAACGCATTTGTTTTGGTTACTCGACGTCTCCGTTCTCGTGTAGCCCACATATTGCGTTTTTTTTTTTAATTTGCTTACCGGGCTAAAGGTTAGCATGTTTAAAATACGTAAGTCGTTTTGTTCATCATATTTAAGTAGATAACTCATCAGTTGTTTGCATCAGAGCGATAATTTTTGAGATAGTTATTAAAACTGTTTAAAGGTTGTCAAACGTTGTTTCTCGTTGCATATCCTTTAATTCTAGAGTTAAATTGATAAATAACGTGTACGAATTTGTTTAACGCATTTGTTTTGGTTACTCGACGTCTCCGTTCTCGTGTAGCCTACATATTGCGTTTTTTTTTTTAATTTGCTTACCGGGCTAAAGGTTAGCATGTTTAAAATACGTAAGTCGTTTTGTTCATCAAATTTAAGTAGATAACTCATCAGTTGTTTGTATCAGAGCGATAATTTTTGAGATAGTTATTAAAACTGTTTAAAGGTTGTCAATCGTTGTTTCTCGTTGTATATCCTTTAATTCTAGAGTTAAATTGATAAATAACGTGTACGAATTTGTTTAACGCATTTATTTTGGTTACTCGACGTCTCCGTTCTCGTGTAGCCTACATATTGCGTTTTTTTTTTTTAATTTGCTTACCGGGCTAAAGGTTAGCATGTTTCAAATACGTAAGTCGTTTTGTTCATCATATTTAAGTAGATAACTCATCAGTTGTTTGCATCAGAGCGATAATTTTTGAGATAGTTATTAAAACTGTTTAAAGGTTTTCAAACGTTGTTTCTCGTTGTATATCCTTTAATTCTAGAGTTAAATTGATAAATAACGTGTACGAATTTGTTTAACGCATTTGTTTTGGTTACTCGACGTCTCCGTTCTCGTGTAGCCTACATATTGCGTTTTTTTTTTTTTAATTTGCTTACCGGGCTAAAGGTTAGCATGTTTAAAATACGTAAGTCGTTTTGTTCAACAAATTTGAGTAGATAACTCATCAGTTGTTTGCATCAGAGCGACAATTTTTGAGATAGTTATTAAAACTGTTTAAAGGTTGTCAAACGTTGTTTCTCGTTGTATATCCTTTAATCCTAGAGTTAAATTGATAAATAACGTGTACCAATTTGTTTAACACATTTGTTTTGGTTACTCGACGTCTCCGTTCTCGTGTAGCCTACATATTGCGTTTTTTTTTTTAATTTGCTTACCGGGCCAAAGGTTAGCATGTTTAAAATACGTAAGTCGTTTTGTTCATCATATTTAAGTAGATAACTCATCAGTTGTTTGCATCAGAGCGATAATTTTTGAGATAGTTATTAAAACTGTTTAAAGGTTGTCAAACGTTGTTTCTCGTTGTATATCCTTTAATCCTAGAGTTAAATTGATAAATAACGTGTACGAATTTGTTTAACGCATTTGTTTTGGTTACTCGACGTCTCCGTTCTCGTGTAGCCTACATATTGCGTTTTTTTTTTAATTTGCTTACCGGGCCAAAGGTTAGCATGTTTAAAATACGTAAGTCGTTTTGTTCATCATATTTAAGTAGATAACTCATCAGTTGTTTGCATCAGAGCGATAATTTTTGAGATAGTTATTAAAACTGTTTAAAGGTTGTCAAACGTTGTTTCTCGTTGTATATCCTTTAATTCTAGAGTTAAATTGATAAATAACGTGTACGAATTTGTTTAACGCATTTGTTTTGGTTACTCGACGTCTCCGTTCTCGTGTAGCCTACATATTGCGTTTTTTTTTTAATTTGCTTACCGGGCTAAAGGTTAGCATGCTTAAAATACGTAAGTCGTTTTGTTCAACAAATTTAAGTAGATAACTCATCAGTTGTTTGCATCAGAGCGACAATTTTTGAGATAGTTATTAAAACTGTTTAAAGGTTGTCAAACGTTGTTTCTCATTGTATATCCTTTAATTCTAGAGTTAAATTGATAAATAACGTGTACGAATTTGTTTAACGCATTTGTTTTGGTTACTCGACGTCTCCGTTCTCGTGTAGCCTACATATTGCGTTTTTTTTTTTAATTTGCTTACGGGCTAAAGGTTAGCATGTTTAAAATACGTAAGTCGTTTTGTTCATCATATTTAAGTAGATAACTCATCAGTTGTTTGCATCAGAGCGATAATTTTTGAGATAGTTATTAAAACTGTTTAAAGGTAGTCAAACGTTGTTTTCTCGTTGTATATCCTTTAATTCTAGAGTTAAATTGATAAATAACGTGTACGAATTTGTTTAACGCATTTGTTTTGGTTACTCGACGTCTCCGTTCTCGTGTAGCCTACATATTGCGTTTTTTTTTAATTTGCTTACCGGGCTAAAGGTTAGCATGTTTAAAATACGTAAGTCGTTTTGTTCATCCAATTTAAGTAGATAACTCATCAGTTGTTTGCATCAGAGCGATAATTTTTGAGATAGTTATTAAAACTGTTTAAAGGTTGTCAAACGTTGTTTCTCGTTGTATATCCTTTAATTCTAGAGTTAAATTGATAAATAACGTGTACGCATTTGTTTAACGCATTTGTTTTGGTTACTCGACGTCTCCGTTCTCGTGTAGCCTACATATTGCGTTTTTTTTTAAATTTGCTTACCGGGCTAAAGGTTAGCATGTTTAAAATACGTAAGTCGTTTTGTTCATCAAATTTAAGTAGATAACTCATCAGTTGTTTGCATCAGAGCGATAATTTTTGAGATAGTTATTAAAACTGTTTAAAGGTTGTCAAACGTTGTTTCTCGTTGTATATCCTTTAATTCTAGAGTTAAATTGATAAATAACGTATACGAATTTGTTTAACGCATTTGTTTTGGTTACTCGACGTCTCCGTTCTCGTGTAGCCTACATATTGCGTTTTTTTTTTTTAATTTGCTTACCGGGCTAAAGGTTAGCATGTTTAAAATACGTAAGTCGTTTTGTTCAACAAATTTGAGTAGATAACTCATCAGTTGTTTGCATCAGAGCGACAATTTTTGAGATAGTTATTAAAACTGTTTAAAGGTTGTCAAACGTTGTTTCTCGTTGTATATCCTTTAATCCTAGAGTTAAATTGATAAATAACTTGTACCAATTTGTTTAACACATTTGTTTTGGTTACTCGACGTCTCCGTTCTCGTGTAGCCTACCTACATATTGCGTTTTTTTTTAATTTGCTTACCGGGCCAAAGGTTAGCATGTTTAAAATACGTAAGTCGTTTTGTTCATCATATTTAAGTAGATAACTCATCAGTTGTTTGCATCAGAGCGATAATTTTTGAGATAGTTATTAAAACTGTTTAAAGGTTGTCAAACGTTGTTTCTCGTTGTATATCCTTTAATCCTAGAGTTAAATTGATAAATAACGTGTACGAATTTGTTTAACGCATTTGTTTTGGTTACTCGACGTCTCCGTTCTCGTGTAGCCTACATATTGCGTTTTTTTTTAATTTGCTTACCGGGCCAAAGGTTAGCATGTTTAAAATACGTAAGTCGTTTTGTTCATCATATTTAAGTAGATAACTCATCAGTTGTTTGCATCAGAGCGATAATTTTTGAGATAGTTATTAAAACTGTTTAAAGGTTGTCAAACGTTGTTTCTCGTTGTATATCCTTTAATTCTAGAGTTAAATTGATAAATAACGTGTACGAATTTGTTTAACGCATTTGTTTTGGTTACTCGACGTCTCCGTTCTCGTGTAGCCTACATATTGCGTTTTTTTTTTAATTTGCTTACCGGGCTAAAGTTTAGCATGTTTAAAATACGTAAGTCGTTTTGTTCATCAAATTTAAGTAGATAACTCATCAGTTGTTTGCATCAGAGCGTTAATTTTTGAGATAGTTATTAAAACTGTTTAAAGGTTGTCAAACGTTGTTTCTCGTTGTATATCCTTTAATTCTAGAGTTAAATTGATAAATAACGTGTACGAATTTGTTAACGCATTTGTTTTGGTTACTCGACGTCTCCGTTCTCGTGTAGCCTACATATTGCGTTTTTTTTTTTAATTTGCTTACCGGGCTAAAGGTTAGCATGTTTAAAATACGTAAGTCGTTTTGTTCATCAAATTTAAGTAGATAACTCATCAGTTGTTTGCATCAGAGCGTTAATTTTTGAGATAGTTATTAAAACTGTTTAAAGGTTGTCAAACGTTGTTTCTCGTTGTATATCCTTTAATTCTAGAGTTAAATTGATAAATAACGTGTACGAATTTGTTTAACGCATTTGTTTTGGTTACTCGATGTCTCCGTTCTCGTGTAGCCTACATATTGCGTTTTTTTTTTAATTTGCTTACCGGGCTAAAGGTTAGCATGTTTAAAATACGTAAGTCGTTTTGTTCATCATATTTAAGTAGATAACTCATCAGTTGTTTGCATCAGAGCGATAATTTTTGAGATAGTTATTAAAACTGTTTAAAGGTTGTCAAACGTTGTTTCTCGTTGTATATCCTTTAATTCTAGAGTTAAATTGATAAATAACGTGTACGAATTTGTTTAACGCATTTGTTTTGGTTACTCGACGTCTCGGTTCTCGTGTAGCCTACATATTGCGTTTTTTTTTTTTTAATTTGCTTACCGGGCTAAAGGTTAGCAGTTTAAAATACGTAAGTCGTTTTGTTCATCAAATTTAAGTAGATAACTCATCAGTTGTTTGCATCAGAGCGATAATTTTTGAGATAGTTATTAAAACTGTTTAAAGGTTGTCAAACGTTGTTTCTCGTTGTATATCCTTTAATTCTAGAGTTAAATTGATAAATAACGTGTACGAATTTGTTTAACGCATTTGTTTTGGTTACACGACGTCTCCGTTCTCGTGTAGCCTACATATTGCGTTTTTTTTTTAATTTGCTTACCGGGCTAAAGGTTAGCATGTTTAAAATACGTAAGTCGTTTTGTTCATCATATTTAAGTAGATAACTCATCAGTTGTTTGCATCAGAGCGATAATTTTTGAGATAGTTATTAAAACTGTTTAAAGGTTGTCAAACGTTGTTTCTCGTTGTATATCCTTTAATTCTAGAGTTAAATAGATAAATAACGTGTATGAATTTGTTTAACGCATTTGTTTTGGTTACTCGACGTCTCCGTTCTCGTGTAGCCTACATATTGCGTTTTTTTTTAATTTGCTTACCGGGCTAAAGGTTAGCATGTTTAAAATACGTAAGTCGTTTTGTTCAACAAATTTAAGTAGATAACTCATCAGTTGTTTGCATCAGAGCGACAATTTTTGAGATAGTTATTAAAACTGTTTAAAGGTTGTCAAACGTTGTTTCTCGTTGTATATCCTTTAATTCTAGAGTTAAATTGATAAATAACGTGTACGAATTTGTTTAACGCATTTGTTTTGGTTACTCGACGTCTCCGTTCTCGTGTAGCCTACATATTGCGTTTTTTTTTTAATTTGCTTACCGGGCTAAAGGTTAGCATGTTTAAAATACGTAAGTCGTTTTGTTCATCAAATTTAAGTAGATAACTCATCAGTTGTTTGCATCAGAGCGATAATTTTTGAGATAGTTATTAAAACTGTTTAAAGGTTGTCAAACGTTGTTTCTCGTTGTATATTCTTTATTTCTAGAGTTAAATTGATAAATAACGTGTACGAATTTGTTTAACGCATTTGTTTTGGTTACTCGACGTCTCTGTTCTCGTGTAGCCTACATATTGCGTTTTTTTTTTTAATTTGCTTACCGGGCTAAAGGTTAGCATGCTTAAAATACGTAAGTCATTTTGTTCAACAAATTTGAGTAGATAACTCATCAGTTGTTTGCATCAGAGCGATAATTTTTGAGATAGTTATTAAAACTGTTTAAAGGTTGTCAAACGTTGTTTCTCGTTGTATATCCTTTAATTCTAGAGTTAAATTGATAAATAACGTGTACGAATTTGTTTAACGCATTTGTTTTGGTTACTCGACGTCTCCGTTCTCGTGTAGCCTACATATTGCGTTTTTTTTTTAATTTGCTTACCGGGCTAAAGGTTAGCATGTTTAAAATACGTAAGTCGTTTTGTTCATCATATTTAAGTAGATAACTCATCAGTTGTTTGCATCAGAGCGACAATTTTTGAGATAGTTATTAAAACTGTTTAAAGGTTGTCAAACGTTGTTTCTCGTTGTATATCCTTTAATTCTAGAGTTAAATTGATAAATAACGTGTACGAATTTGTTTAACGCATTTGTTTTGGTTACTCGACGTCTCCGTTCTCGTGTAGCCTACATATTGCGTTTTTTTTTTTTAATTTGCTTACCGGGCTAAAGGTTAGCATGTTTAAAATACGTAAGTCGTTTTGTTCAACAAATTTGAGTAGATAACTCATCAGTTGTTTGCATCAGAGCGATAATTTTTGAGATAGTTATTAAAACTGTTTAAAGGTTGTCAAACGTTGTTTCTCGTTGTATATCCTTTAATTCTAGAGTTAAATTGATAAATAACGTGTACGAATTTGTTTAACGCATTTGTTTTGGTTACTCGCCGTCTCCGTTCTCGTGTAGCCTACAGATTGCGTTTTTTTTTTAATTTGCTTACCGGGCTAAAGGTTAGCATGTTTAAAATACGTAAGTCGTTTTGTTCATCAAATTTAAGTAGATAACTCATCAGTTGTTTGCATCAGAGCGATAATTTTTGAGATAGTTATTAAAACTGTTTAAAGGTTGTCAAACGTTGTTTCTCGTTGTATATCCTTTAATTCTAGAGTTAAATTGATAAATAACGTGTACGAATTTGTTTAACGCATTTGTTTTGGTTACTCGACGTCTCCGTTCTCGTGTAGCCTACATATTGCGTTTTTTTTTAAATTTGCTTACCGGGCTAAAGGTTAGCATGTTTAGAATACGTAAGTCGTTTTGTTCAACAAATTTAAGTAGATAACTCATCAGTTGTTTGCATCAGAGCGATAATTTTTGAGATAGTTATTAAAACTGTTTAAAGGTTGTCAAACGTTGTTTCTCGTTGTATATCCTTTAATTCTAGAGTTAAATTGATAAATAACGTGTACGAATTTGTTTAACGCATTTGTTTTGGTTACTCGACGTCTCCGTTCTCGTGTAGCCTACATATTGCGTTTTTTTTTTTAATTTGCTTACCGGGCTAAAGGTTAGCATGTTTAAAATACGTAAGTCGTTTTGTTCATCATATTTAAGTAGATAACTCATCAGTTGTTTGCATCAGAGCGATAATTTTTGAGATAGTTATTAAAACTGTTTAAAGGTTGTCAAACGTTGTTTCTCGTTGTATATCCTTTAATTCTAGAGTTAAATTGATAAATAACGTGTACGAATTTGTTTAACGCATTTGTTTTGGTTACTCGACGTCTCCGTTCTCGTGTAGCCTACATATTGCGTTTTTTTTTAATTTGCTTACCGGGCTAAAGGTTAGCATGTTTAAAATACGTAAGTCGTTTTGTTCATCATATTTAAGTAGATAACTCATCAGTTGTTTGCATCAGAGCGATAATTTTTGAGATAGTTATTAAAACTGTTTAAAGGTTGTCAAACGTTGTTTCTCGTTGTATATCCTTTAATTCTAGAGTTAAATTGATAAATAACGTGTACGAATTTGTTTAACGCATTTGTTTTGGTTACTCGACGTCTCCGTTCTCGTGTAGCCTACATATTGCGTTTTTTTTTTTTAATTTGCTTACCGGGCTAAAGGTTAGCATGTTTAAAATACGTAAGTCGTTTTGTTCATCATATATAAGTAGATAACTCATCAGTTGTTTGCATCAGAGCGATAATTTTTGAGATAGTTATTAAAACTGTTTAAAGGTTGTCAAACGTTGTTTCTCGTTGTATATCCTTTAATTCTAGAGTTAAATTGATAAATAACGTGTACGAATTTGTTTAACGCATTTGTTTTGGTTACTCGACGTCTCCTTTCTCGTGTAGCCTACATATTGCGTTTTTTTTTTTAATTTGCTTACCGGGCTAAAGGTTAGCATGTTTAAAATACGTAAGTCGTTTTATTCATCAAATTTAAGTAGATAACTCATCAGTTGTTTGCATCAGAGCGACAATTTTTGAGATAGTTATTAAAACTGTTTAAAGGTTGTCAAACGTTGTTTCTCGTTGTATATCCTTTAATTCTAGGGTTAAATTGATAAATAACGTGTACGAATTTGTTTAACGCATTTGTTTTGGTTACTCGACGTCTCCATTCTCGTGTAGCCTACATATTGCGTTTTTTTTTTTTTTTTAATTTGCTTACCGGGCTAAAGGTTAGCATGTTTAAAATACGTAAGTCGTTTTGTTCATCATATTTAAGTAGATAACTCATCAGTTGTTTGCATCAGAGCGATAATTTTTGAGATAGTTATTAAAACTGTTCAAAGGTTGTCAAACGTTGTTTCTCGTTGTATATCCTTTAATTCTAGAGTTAAATTGATAAATAACGTGTACGAATTTGTTTAACGCATTTGTTTTGGTTACTCGACGTCTCCGTTCTCGTGTAGCCCACATATTGCGTTTTTTTTTTAATTTGCTTACCGGGCTAAAAGTTAGCATGTTTAAAATACGTAAGTCGTTTTGTTCATCATATTTAAGTAGATAACTCATCAGTTGTTTGCATCAGAGCGATAATTTTTGAGATAGTTATTAAAACTGTTTAAAGGTTGTCAAACGTTGTTTCTCGTTGTATATCCTTTAATTCTAGAGTTAAATTGATAAATAACGTGTACGAATTTGTTTAACGCATTTGTTTTGGTTACTCGACGTCTCCGTTCTCGTGTAGCCTACATATTGCGTTTTTTTTTTAATTTGCTTACCGGGCTAAAGGTTAGCATGTTTAAAATATGTAAGTCGTTTTGTTCATCATATTTAAGTAGATAACTCATCAGTTGTTTGCATCAGAGCGATAATTTTTGAGATAGTTATTAAAACTGTTTAAAGGTTGTCAAACGTTGTTTCTCGTTGTATATCCTTTAATTCTAGAGTTAAATTGATAAATAACGTGTACGAATTTGTTTAACGCATTTGTTTTGGTTACTCGACGTCTCCGTTCTCGTGTAGCCTACATATTGCGTTTTTTTTAATTTGCTTGCCGGGCTAAAGGTTAGCATGCTTAAAATACGTAAGTCGTTTTGTTCAACAAATTTAAGTAGATAACTCATCAGTTGTTTGCATCAGAGCGACAATTTTTGAGATAGTTATTAAAACTGTTTAAAGGTTGTCAAACGTTGTTTCTCGTTGTATATCCTTTAATTCTAGAGTTAAATTGATAAATAACGTGTACGAATTTGTTTAACGCATTTGTTTTGGTTACTCGACGTCTCCGTTCTCGTGTAGCCTACATATTGCGTTTTTTTTTTTAATTTGCTTACCGGGCTAAAGGTTAGCATGTTTAAAATACGTAAGTCGTTTTGTTCAACAAATTTGAGTAGATAACTCATCAGTTGTTTGCATCAGAGCGATAATTTTTGAGATAGTTATTAAAACTGTTTAAAGGTTGTCAAACGTTGTTTCTCGTTGTATATCCTTTAATTCTAGAGTTAAATTGATAAATAACGTCTACGAATTTGTTTAACGCATTTGTTTTGGTTACTCGACGTCTCTGTTCTCGTGTAGCCTACATATTGCGTTTTTTTTTAATTTGCTTACCGGGCTAAAGGTTAGCATGTTTAAAATACGTAAGTCGTTTTGTTCATCAAATTTAAGTAGATAACTCATCAGTTGTTTGCATCAGAGCGATAATTTTTGAGATAGTTATTAAAACTGCTTAAAGGTTGTCAAACGTTGTTTCTCGTTGTATATTCTTTAATTCTAGAGTTAAATTGATAAATAACGTGTACGAATTTGTTTAACGCATTTGTTTTGGTTACTCGACGTCTCCGTTCTCGTGTAGCCTACATATTGCGTTTTTTTTTTAATTTGCTTACCGGGCTAAAGATTAGCATGTTTAAAATACGTAAGTCGTTTTGTTCATCAAATTTAAGTAGATAACTCATCAGTTGTTTGCATCAGAGCGTTAATTTTTGAGATAGTTATTAAAACTGTTTAAAGGTTGTCAAACGTTGTTTCTCGTTGTATATCCTTTAATTCTAGAGTTAAATTGATAAATAACGTGTACGAATTTGTTTAACGCATTTTGTTTTGGTTACTCGACGTCTCCGTTCTCGTGTAGCCTACATATTGCGTTTTTTTTTTAATTTGCTTACCGGGCTAAAGGTTAGCATGTTTAAAATACGTAAGTCGTTTTGTTCATCATATTTAAGTAGATAACTCATCAGTTGTTTGCATCAGAGCGATAATTTTTGAGATAGTTATTAAAACTGTTTAAAGGTTGTCAAACGTTGTTTCTCGTTGTATATCCTTTAATTCTAGAGTTAAATTGATAAATAACGTGTACGAATTTGTTTAACGCATTTGTTTTGGTTACTCGACGTCTCCGTTCTCGTGTAGCCTACATATTGCGTTTTTTTTTTAATTTGCTTACCGGGCTAAAGGTTAGCATGTTTAAAATACGTAAGTCGTTTTGTTCATCAAATTTAAGTAGATAACTCATCAGTTGTTTGCATCAGAGCGATAATTTTTGAGATAGTTATTAAAACTGTTTAAAGGTTGTCAAACGTTGTTTCTCGTTGTATATCCTTTAATTCTAGAGTTAAATTGATAAATAACGTGTACGAATTTGTTTAACGCATTTGTTTTGGTTACTCGACGTCTCCGTTCTCGTGTAGCCTACATATTGCGTTTTTTTTTTTAATTTGCTTACCGGGCTAAAGTTTAGCATGTTTAAAATACGTAAGTGGTTTTGTTCATCAAATTTAAGTAGATAACTCATCAGTTGTTTGCATCAGAGCGTTAATTTTTGAGATAGTTATTAAAACTGTTTAAAGGTTGTCAAACGTTGTTTCTCGTTGTATATCCTTTAATTCTAGAGTTAAATTGATAAATAACGTGTACGAATTTGTTTAACGCATTTGTTTTGGTTACTCGACGTCTCCGTTCTCGTGTAGCCTACATATTGCGTTTTTTTTTTTAATTTGCTTACCGGGCTAAAGGTTAGCATATTTAAAATACGTAAGTCGTTTTGTTCATCAAATTTAAGTAGATAACTCATCAGTTGTTTGCATCAGAGCGTTAATTTTTGAGATAGTTATTAAAACTGTTTAAAGGTTGTCAAACGTTGTTTCTCGTTGTATATCCTTTAATTCTAGAGTTAAATTGATAAATAACGTGTACGAATTTGTTTAACGCATTTGTTTTGGTTACTCGACGTCTCCGTTCTCGTGTAGCCTACATATTGCGTTTTTTTTTTTTATTTGCTTACCGGGCTAAAGGTTAGCATGTTTAAAATACGTAAGTCGTTTTGTTCATCATATTTAAGTAGATAACTCATCAGTTGTTTGCATCAGAGCGATAATTTTTGAGATAGTTATTAAAACTGTTTAAAGGTTGTCAAACGTCGTTTCTCGTTGTATATCCTTTAATTCTAGAGTTAAATTTATAAATAACGTGTACGAATTTGTTTAACGCATTTGTTTTGGTTACTCGACGTCTCGGTTCTCGTGTAGCCTACATATTGCGTTTTTTTTTTAATTTGCTTACCGGGCTAAAGGTTAGCATGTTTAAAATACGTAAGTCGTTTTGTTCAACAAATTTAAGTAGATAACTCATCAGTTGTTTGCATCAGAGCGACAATTTTTGAGATAGTTATTAAAACTGTTTAAAGGTTATCAAACGTTGTTTCTCGTTGTATATCCTTTAATTCTAGAGTTAAATTGATAAATAACGTGTACGAATTTGTTTAGCGCATTTGTTTTGGTTACTCGACGTCTCCGTTCTCGTGTAGCCTACATATTGCGTTTTTTTTTTAATTTGCTTACCGGGCTAAAGGTTAGCATGTTTAAAATACGTAAGTCGTTTTGTTCATCAAATTTAAGTAGATAACTCATCAGTTGTTTGCATCAGAGCGATAATTTTTGAGATAGTTATTAAAACTGTTTAAAGGTTGTCAAACGTTGTTTCTCGTTGTATATCCTTTAATTCTAGAGTTAAATTGATAAATAACGTGTACGAATTTGTTTAACGCATTTGTTTTGGTTACTCGACGTCTCTGTTCTCGTGTAGCCTACATATTGCGTTTTTTTTTTAATTTGCTTACCGGGCTAAAGGTTAGCATGCTTAAAATACGTAAGTCGTTTTGTTCAACAAATTTGAGTAGATAACTCATCAGTTGTTTGCATCAGAGCGATAATTTTTGAGATAGGTATTAAAACTGTTTAAAGGTTGTCAAACGTTGTTTCTCGTTGTATATCCTTTAACTCTAGAGTTAAATTGATAAATAACGTGTACGAATTTGTTTAACGCATTTGTTTTGGTTACTCGACGTATCTGTTCTCGTGTAGCCTACATATTGCGTTTTTTTTTTAATTTGCTTACCGGGCTAAAGGTTAGCATGCTTAAAATACGTAAGTCGTTTTGTTCAACAAATTTGAGTAGATAACTCATCAGTTGTTTGCATCAGAGCGATAATTTTTGAGATAGTTATTAAAACTGTTTAAAGGTTGTCAAACGTTGTTTCTCGTTGTATATCCTTTAATTCTAGAGTTAAATTGGTAAATAACGTGTACGAATTTGTTTAACGCATTTGTTTTGGTTACTCGACGTCTCCGTTCTCGTGTAGCCTACATATTGCGTTTTTTTTTTAATTTGCTTACCGGGCTAAAGGTTAGCATGTTTAAAATACGTAAGTCGTTTTGTTCATCATATTTAAGTAGATAACTCATCAGTTGTTTGCATCAGAGCGACAATTTTTGAGATAGTTATTAAAACTGTTTAAAGGTTGTCAAACGTTGTTTCTCGTTGTATATCCTTTAATTCTAGAGTTAAATTGATAAATAACGTGTACGAATTTGTTTAACGCATTTGTTTTGGTTACTCGACGTCTCCGTTCGCGTGTAGCCTACATATTGCGCTTTTTTTTTTAATTTGCTTACCAGGCTAAAGGTTAGCATGTTTAAAATACGTAAGTCGTTTTGTTCAACAAATTTAAGTAGATAACTCATCAGTTGTTTGCATCAGAGCGATAATTTTTGAGATAGTTATTAAAACTGTTTAAAGGTTGTCAAACGTTGTTTCTCGTTGTATATCCTTTAATTCTAGAGTTAAATTGATAAATAACGTGTACGAATTTGTTTAACGCATTTGTTTTGGTTACTCGACGTCTCCGTTCTCGTGTAGCCTACATATTGCGTTTTTTTTTTAATTTGCTTACCGGGCTAAAGGTTAGCATGTTTAAAATACGTAAGTCGTTTTGTTCATCATATTTAAGTAGATAACTCATCAGTTGTTTGCATCAGAGCGATAATTTTTGAGATAGTTATTAAAACTGTTTAAAGGTTGTCAAACGTTGTTTCTCGTTGTATATCCTTTAATTCTAGAGTTAAATTGATAAATAACGTGTACGAATTTGTTTAACGCATTTGTTTTGGTTACTCGACGTCTCTGTTCTCGTGTAGCCTACATATTGCGTTTTTTTTTTAATTTGCTTACCGGGCTAAAGGTTAGCATGCTTAAAATACGTAAGTCGTTTTGTTCAACAAATTTGAGTAGATAACTCATCAGTTGTTTGCATCAGAGCGATAATTTTTGAGATAGGTATTAAAACTGTTTAAAGGTTGTCAAACGTTGTTTCTCGTTGTATATCCTTTAACTCTAGAGTTAAATTGATAAATAACGTGTACGAATTTGTTTAACGCATTTGTTTTGGTTACTCGACGTATCTGTTCTCGTGTAGCCTACATATTGCGTTTTTTTTTTAATTTGCTTACCGGGCTAAAGGTTAGCATGCTTAAAATACGTAAGTCGTTTTGTTCAACAAATTTGAGTAGATAACTCATCAGTTGTTTGCATCAGAGCGATAATTTTTGAGATAGTTATTAAAACTGTTTAAAGGTTGTCAAACGTTGTTTCTCGTTGTATATCCTTTAATTCTAGAGTTAAATTGGTAAATAACGTGTACGAATTTGTTTAACGCATTTGTTTTGGTTACTCGACGTCTCCGTTCTCGTGTAGCCTACATATTGCGTTTTTTTTTTAATTTGCTTACCGGGCTAAAGGTTAGCATGTTTAAAATACGTAAGTCGTTTTGTTCATCATATTTAAGTAGATAACTCATCAGTTGTTTGCATCAGAGCGACAATTTTTGAGATAGTTATTAAAACTGTTTAAAGGTTGTCAAACGTTGTTTCTCGTTGTATATCCTTTAATTCTAGAGTTAAATTGATAAATAACGTGTACGAATTTGTTTAACGCATTTGTTTTGGTTACTCGACGTCTCCGTTCGCGTGTAGCCTACATATTGCGCTTTTTTTTTTAATTTGCTTACCAGGCTAAAGGTTAGCATGTTTAAAATACGTAAGTCGTTTTGTTCAACAAATTTAAGTAGATAACTCATCAGTTGTTTGCATCAGAGCGATAATTTTTGAGATAGTTATTAAAACTGTTTAAAGGTTGTCAAACGTTGTTTCTCGTTGTATATCCTTTAATTCTAGAGTTAAATTGATAAATAACGTGTACGAATTTGTTTAACGCATTTGTTTTGGTTACTCGACGTCTCCGTTCTCGTGTAGCCTACATATTGCGTTTTTTTTTTAATTTGCTTACCGGGCTAAAGGTTAGCATGTTTAAAATACGTAAGTCGTTTTGTTCATCATATTTAAGTAGATAACTCATCAGTTGTTTGCATCAGAGCGATATATTTTTGAGATAGTTATTAAAACTGTTTAAAGGTTGTCAAACGTTGTTTCTCGTTGTATATCCTTTAATTCTAGAGTTAAATTGATAAATAACGTGTACGAATTTGTTTAACGCATTTGTTTTGGTTACTCGACGTCTCCGTTCTCGTGTAGCCTACATATTGCGTTTTTTTTTTAATTTGCTTACCGGGCTAAAGGTTAGCATGTTTAAAATACGTAAGTCGTTTTGTTCATCAAATTTAAGTAGATAACTCATCAGTTGTTTGCATCAGAGCGATAATTTTTGAGATAGTTATTAAAACTGTTTAAAGGTTGTCAAACGTTGTTTCTCGTTGTATATCCTTTAATTCTAGAGTTAAATTGATAAATAACGTGTACGAATTTGTTTAACGCATTTGTTTTCGTTACTCGACGTCTCCGTTCTCGTGTAGCCTACATATTGCGTTTTTTTTTAATTTGCTTACCGGGCTAAAGGTTAGCATGTTTAAAATACGTAAGTCGTTTTGTTCATCAAATTTAAGTAGATAACTCATCAGTTGTTTGCATCAGAGCGATAATTTTTGAGATAGTTATTAAAACTGTTTAAAGGTTGTCAAACGTTGTTTCTCGTTGTATATCCTTTAATTCTAGAGTTAAATTGATAAATAACGTGTACGAATTTGTTTAACGCATTTGTTTTGGTTACTCGACGTCTCCGTTCTCGTGTAGCCTACATATTGCGTTTTTTTTTTAATTTGCTTACCGGGCTAAAGGTTAGCATGTTTAAAATACGTAAGTCGTTTTGTTCATCATATTTAAGTAGATAACTCATCAGTTGTTTGCATCAGAGCGATAATTTTTGAGATAGTTATTAAAACTGTTTAAAGGTTGTCAAACGTCGTTTCTCGTTGTATATCCTTTAATTCTAGAGTTAAATTGATAAATAACGTGTACGAATTTGTTTAACGCATTTGTTTTGGTTACTCGACGTCTCGGTTCTCGTGTAGCCTACATATTGCGTTTTTTTTTTAATTTGCTTACCGGGCTAAAGGTTAGCAGTTTAAAATACGTAAGTCGTTTTGTTCATCAAATTTAAGTAGATAACTCATCAGTTGTTTGCATCAGAGCGATAATTTTTGAGATAGTTATTAAAACTGTTTAAAGGTTGTCAAACGTTGTTTCTCGTTGCATATCCTTTAATTCTAGAGTTAAATTGATAAATAACGTGTACGAATTTGTTTAACGCATTTGTTTTGGTTACTCGACGTCTCCGTTCTCGTGTAGCCTACATATTGCGTTTTTTTTTTAATTTGCTTACCGGGCTAAAGGTTAGCATGTTTAAAATACGTAAGTCGTTTTGTTCATCATATTTAAGTAGATAACTCATCAGTTGTTTGCATCAGAGCGATAATTTTTGAGATAGTTATTAAAACTGTTTAAAGGTTGTCAAACGTTGTTTCTCGTTGTATATCCTTTAATTCTAGAGTTAAATTGATAAATAACGTGTATGAATTTGTTTAACGCATTTGTTTTGGTTACTCGACGTCTCCGTTCTCGTGTAGCCTACATATTGCGTTTTTTTTTTAATTTGCTTACCGGGCTAAAGGTTAGCATGTTTAAAATACGTAAGTCGTTTTGTTCAACAAATTTAAGTAGATAACTCATCAGTTGTTTGCATCAGAGCGACAATTTTTGAGATAGTTATTAAAACTGTTTAAAGGTTGTCAAACGTTGTTTCTCGTTGTATATCCTTTAATTCTAGAGTTAAATTGATAAATAACGTGTACGAATTTGTTTAACGCATTTGTTTTGGTTACTCGACGTCTCCGTTCTCGTGTAGCCTACATATTGCGTTTTTTTTTTAATTTGCTTACCGGGCTAAAGGTTAGCATGTTTAAAATACGTAAGTCGTTTTGTTCATCAAATTTAAGTAGATAACTCATCAGTTGTTTGCATCAGAGCGATAATTTTTGAGATAGTTATTAAAACTGTTTAAAGGTTGTCAAACGTTGTTTCTCGTTGTATATCCTTTAATTCTAGAGATAAATTGATAAATAACGTGTACGAATTTGTTTAACGCATTTGTTTTGGTTACTCGACGTCTCTGTTCTCGTGTAGCCTACATATTGCGTTTTTTTTTTAATTTGCTTACCGGGCTAAAGGTTAGCATGCTTAAAATACGTAAGTCGTTTTGTTCAACAAATTTGAGTAGATTACTCATCAGTTGTTTGCATCAGAGCGATAATTTTTGAGATAGTTATTAAAACTGTTTAAAGGTTGTCAAACGTTGTTTCTCGTTGTATATCCTTTAACTCTAGAGTTAAATTGATAAATAACGTGTACGAATTTGTTTAACGCATTTGTTTTGGTTACTCGACGTCTCTGTTCTCGTGTAGCCTACATATTGCGTTTTTTTTTTAATTTGCTTACCGGGCTAAAGGTTAGCATGCTTAAAATACGTAAGTCGTTTTGTTCAACAAATTTGAGTAGATTACTCATCAGTTGTTTGCATCAGAGCGATAATTTTTGAGATAGTTATTAAAACTGTTTAAAGGTTGTCAAACGTTGTTTCTCGTTGTATATCCTTTAACTCTAGAGTTAAATTGATAAATAACGTGTACGAATTTGTTTAACGCATTTGTTTTGGTTACTCGACGTCTCCGTTCTCGTGTAGCCTACATATTGATTTTTTTTTTTAATTTGCTTACCGGGCTAAAGGTTAGCATGTTTAAAATACGTAAGTTTAAATATTTAAGTAGATAACTCATCAGTTGTTTGCATCAGAGCGACAATTTTTGAGATAGTTATTAAAACTGTTTAAAGGTTGTCAAACGTTGTTTCTCGTTGTATATCCTTTAATTCTAGAGTTAAATTGATAAATAACGTGTACGAATTTGTTTAACGCATTTGTTTTGGTTACTCGACGTCTCCGTTCTCGTGTAGCCTACATATTGCGTTTTTTTTTTAATTTGCTTACCGGGCTAAAGGTTAGCATGTTTAAAATACGTAAGTCGTTTTGTTCATCATATTTAAGTAGATAACTCATCAGTTGTTTGCATCAGAGCGATAATTTTTGAGATAGTTATTAAAACTGTTTAAAGGTTGTCAAACGTCGTTTCTCGTTGTATATCCTTTAATTCTAGAGTTAAATTGATAAATAACGTGTACGAATTTGTTTAACGCATTTGTTTTGGTTACTCGACGTCTCGGTTCTCGTGTAGCCTACATATTGCGTTTTTTTTTTAATTTGCTTACCGGGCTAAAGGTTAGCAGTTTAAAATACGTAAGTCGTTTTGTTCATCAAATTTAAGTAGATAACTCATCAGTTGTTTGCATCAGAGCGATAATTTTTGAGATAGTTATTAAAACTGTTTAAAGGTTGTCAAACGTTGTTTCTCGTTGTATATCCTTTAATTCTAGAGTTAAATTGATAAATAACGTGTACGAATTTGTTTAACGCATTTGTTTTGGTTACTCGACGTCTCCGTTCTCGTGTAGCCTACATATTGCGTTTTTTTTTTAATTTGCTTACCGGGCTAAAGGTTAGCATGTTTAAAATACGTAAGTCGTTTTGTTCATCATATTTAAGTAGATAACTCATCAGTTGTTTGCATCAGAGCGATAATTTTTGAGATAGTTATTAAAACTGTTTAAAGGTTGTCAAACGTTGTTTCTCGTTGTATATCCTTTAATTCTAGAGTTAAATTGATAAATAACGTGTATGAATTTGTTTAACGCATTTGTTTTGGTTACTCGACGTCTCCGTTCTCGTGTAGCCTACATATTGCGTTTTTTTTTTAATTTGCTTACCGGGCTAAAGGTTAGCATGTTTAAAATACGTAAGTCGTTTTGTTCAACAAATTTAAGTAGATAACTCATCAGTTGTTTGCATCAGAGCGACAATTTTTGAGATAGTTATTAAAACTGTTTAAAGGTTGTCAAACGTTGTTTCTCGTTGTATATCCTTTAATTCTAGAGTTAAATTGATAAATAACGTGTACGAATTTGTTTAACGCATTTGTTTTGGTTACTCGACGTCTCCGTTCTCGTGTAGCCTACATATTGCGTTTTTTTTTTAATTTGCTTACCGGGCTAAAGGTTAGCATGTTTAAAATACGTAAGTCGTTTTGTTCATCAAATTTAAGTAGATAACTCATCAGTTGTTTGCATCAGAGCGATAATTTTTGAGATAGTTATTAAAACTGTTTAAAGGTTGTCAAACGTTGTTTCTCGTTGTATATCCTTTAATTCTAGAGATAAATTGATAAATAACGTGTACGAATTTGTTTAACGCATTTGTTTTGGTTACTCGACGTCTCTGTTCTCGTGTAGCCTACATATTGCGTTTTTTTTTTAATTTGCTTACCGGGCTAAAGGTTAGCATGCTTAAAATACGTAAGTCGTTTTGTTCAACAAATTTGAGTAGATTACTCATCAGTTGTTTGCATCAGAGCGATAATTTTTGAGATAGTTATTAAAACTGTTTAAAGGTTGTCAAACGTTGTTTCTCGTTGTATATCCTTTAACTCTAGAGTTAAATTGATAAATAACGTGTACGAATTTGTTTAACGCATTTGTTTTGGTTACTCGACGTCTCTGTTCTCGTGTAGCCTACATATTGCGTTTTTTTTTTAATTTGCTTACCGGGCTAAAGGTTAGCATGCTTAAAATACGTAAGTCGTTTTGTTCAACAAATTTGAGTAGATTACTCATCAGTTGTTTGCATCAGAGCGATAATTTTTGAGATAGTTATTAAAACTGTTTAAAGGTTGTCAAACGTTGTTTCTCGTTGTATATCCTTTAACTCTAGAGTTAAATTGATAAATAACGTGTACGAATTTGTTTAACGCATTTGTTTTGGTTACTCGACGTCTCCGTTCTCGTGTAGCCTACATATTGATTTTTTTTTTTAATTTGCTTACCGGGCTAAAGGTTAGCATGTTTAAAATACGTAAGTTTAAATATTTAAGTAGATAACTCATCAGTTGTTTGCATCAGAGCGACAATTTTTGAGATAGTTATTAAAACTGTTTAAAGGTTGTCAAACGTTGTTTCTCGTTGTATATCCTTTAATTCTAGAGTTAAATTGATAAATAACGTGTACGAATTTGTTTAACGCATTTGTTTTGGTTACTCGACGTCTCCGTTCTCGTGTAGCCTACATATTGCGTTTTTTTTTTTTAATTTGCTTACAGGGCTAAAGGTTAGCATGTTTAAAATACGTAAGTCGTTTTGTTCAACAAATTTAAGTAGATAACTCATCAGTTGTTTGCATCAGAGCGATAATTTTTGAGATAGTTATTAAAACTGTTTAAAGGTTGTCAAACGTTGTTTCTCGTTGTATATCCTTTAATTCTAGAGTTAAATTGATAAATAACGTGTACGAATTTGTTTAACGCATTTGTTTTGGTTACTCGACGTCTCCGTTCTCGTGTAGCCTACATATTGCGTTTTTTTTTTAATTTGCTTACCGGGCTAAAGGTTAGCATGTTTAAAATACGTAAGTCGTTTTGTTCATCATATTTAAGTAGATAACTCATCAGTTGTTTGCATCAGAGCG
The DNA here is from genome assembly GCF_040869045.1 of Eurosta solidaginis. Classification (NCBI taxonomy): domain Eukaryota; kingdom Metazoa; phylum Arthropoda; class Insecta; order Diptera; family Tephritidae; genus Eurosta; species Eurosta solidaginis. Next base: position 756,874 of record NW_027136917.1, on the reverse strand, counting down.
ATAATTTTTGAGATAGTTATTAAAACTGTTTAAAGGTTGTCAAACGTTGTTTCTCGTTGTATATCCTTTAATTCTAGAGTTAAATTGATAAATAACGTGTACGAATTTGTTTAACGCATTTGTTTTGGTTACTCGACGTCTCCGTTCTCGTGTAGCCTACATATTGCGTTTTTTTTTAATTTGCTTACCGGGCTAAAGGTTAGCATGTTTAAAATACGTAAGTCGTTTTGTTCATCAAATTTAAGTAGATAACTCATCAGTTGTTTGCATCAGAGCGATAATTTTTGAGATAGTTATTAAAACAGTTTAAAGGTTGTCAAACGTTGTTTCTCGTTGTATATCCTTTAATTCTAGAGTTAAATTGATAAATAACGTGTACGAATTTGTTTAACGCATTTGTTTTGGTTACTCGACGTCTCCGTTCTCGTGTAGCCTACATATTGCGTTTTTTTTTTTAATTTGCTTACCGGGCTAAAGGTTAGCATGTTTAAAATACGTAAGTCGTTTTGTTCATCAAATTTAAGTAGATAACTCATCAGTTGTTTGCATCAGAGCGATAATTTTTGAGATAGTTATTAAAACTGTTTAAAGGTTGTCAAACGTTGTTTCTCGTTGTATATCCTTTAATTCTAGAATTAAATTGATAAATAACGTGTACGAATTTGTTTAACGCATTTGTTTTGGTTACTCGACGTCTCCGTTCTCGTGTAGCCTACATATTGCGTTTTTTTTTAAATTTGCTTACCGGGCTAAAGGTTAGCATGTTTAAAATACGTAAGTCGTTTTGTTCATAATATTTAAGTAGATAACTCATCAGTTGTTTGCATCAGAGCGATAATTTTTGAGATAGTTATTAAAACTGTTTAAAGGTTGTCAAACGTTGTTTCTCGTTGTATATCCTTTAATTCTAGAGTTAAATTGATAAATAACGTGTACGAATTTGTTTAACGCATTTGTTTTGGTTACTCGACGTCTCCGTTCTCGTGTAGCCTACATATTGCGTTTTTTTTTTAATTTGCTTACCGGGCTAAAGGTTAGCATGCTTAAAATACGTAAGTCGTTTTGTTCAACAAATTTAAGTAGATAACTCATCAGTTGTTTGCATCAGAGCGAAAATTTTTGAGATAGTTATTAAAACTGTTTAAAGGTTGTCAAACGTTGTTTCTCGTTGTATATCCTTTAATTCTAGAGTTAAATTTATAAATAACGTGTACGAATTTGTTTAACGCATTTGTTTTGGTTTCTCGACGTCTCCGTTCTCGTGTAGCCTACATATTGCGTTTTTTTTTTAATTTGCTTACCGGGCTAAAGGTTAGCATGTTTAAAATACGTAAGTCGTTTTGTTCATCATATTTAAGTAGATAACTCATCAGTTGTTTGCATCAGAGCGATAATTTTTGAGATAGTTATTAAAACTGTTTAAAGGTTGTCAAACGTTGTTTCTCGTTGTATATCCTTTAATTCTAGAGTTAAATTGATAAATAACGTGTACGAATTTGTTTAACGCATTTGTTTTGGTTACTCGACGTCTCCGTTCTCGTGTAGCCTACATATTGCGTTTTTTTTTTAATTTGCTTACCGGGCTAAAGGTTAGCATGTTTAAAATACGTAAGTCGTTTTGTTCATCAAATTTAAGTAGATAACTCATCAGTTGTTTGCATCAGAGCGATAATTTTTGAGATAGTTATTAAAACTGTTTAAAGGTTGTCAAACGTTGTTTCTCGTTGTATATCGTTTAATTCTAGAGTTAAATTGATAAATAACGTGTACGAATTTGTTTAACGCATTTGTTTTGGTTACTCGACGTCTCCGTTCTCGTGTAGCCAACATATTGCGTTTTTTTTTAACTTGCTTACCGGGCTAAAGGTTAGCATGTTTAAAATACGTAAGTCGTTTTGTTCATCAAATTTAAGTAGATAACTCATCAGTTGTTTGCATCACAGCGATAATTTTTGAGATAGTTATTAAAACTGTTTAAAGGTTGTCAAACGTTGTTGCTCGTTGTATATCCTTTAATTCTAGAGTTAAATTGATAAATAACGTGTACGAATTTGTTTAACGCATTTGTTTTGGTTACTCGACGTCTCTGTTCTCGTGTAGCCTACATATTGCGTTTTTTTTAATTTGCTTACCGGGCTAAAGGTTAGCATGTTTAAAATACGTAAGTCGTCTTGTTCATCAAATTTAAGTAGATAACTCATCAGTTGTTTGCATCAGAGCGATAATTTTTGAGATAGTTATTAAAACTGTTTAAAGGTTGTCAAACGTTGTTTCTCGTTGTATATCCTTTAATTCTAGAGTTAAATTGATAAATAACGTGTACGAATTTGTTTAACGCATTTGTTTTGGTTACTCGATGTCTCCGTTCTCGTGTAGCCTACATATTGCGTTTTTTTTTTTAATTTGCTTACCGGGCTAAAGGTTAGCATGTTTAAAATACGTAAGTCGTTTTGTTCATCATATTTAAGTAGATAACTCATCAGTTGTTTGCATCAGAGCGACAATTTTTGAGATAGTTATTAAAACTGTTTAAAGGTTGTCAAACGTTGTTTCTCGTTGTATATCCTTTAATTCTAGAGTTAAATTGATAAATAACGTGTACGAATTTGTTTAACGCATTTGTTTGGTTACTCGACGTCTCCGTTCTCGTGTAGCCTACATATTGCGTTTTTTTTTTAATTTGCTTACCGGGCTAAAGGTTAGCATGTTTAAAATACGTAAGTCGTTTTGTTCATCAAATTTAAGTAGATAACTCATCAGTTGTTTGCATCAGAGCGATAATTTTTGAGATAGTTATTAAAACTGTTTAAAGGTTGTCAAACGTTGTTTCTCGTTGTATATCCTTTAATTCTAGAGTTAAATTGATAATAACGTGTACGAATTTGTTTAACGCATTTGTTTTGGTTACTCGACGTCTTCGTTCTCGTGTAGCCTACATATTGCGTTTTTTTTTTATTTGCTTACCGGGCTAAAGGTTAGCATGCTTAAAATACGTAAGTCGTTTTGTTCAACAAATTTAAGTAGATAACTCATCAGTTGTTTGCATCAGAGCGATAATTTTTGAGATAGTTATTAAAACTGTTTAAAGGTTGTCAAACGTTGTTTCTCGTTGTATATCCTTTAATTCTAGAGTTAAATTAATAAATAACGTGTACGAATTTGTTTAACGCATTTGTTTTGGTTACTCGACGTCTCCGTTCTCGTGTAGCCTACATATTGCGTTTTTTTTTAATTTGCTTACCGGGCTAAAGGTTAGCATGTTTAAAATACGTAAGTCGTTTTGTTCATCAAATTTAAGTAGATAACTCATCAGTTGTTTGCATCAGAGCGATAATTTTTGAGATAGTTATTAAAACTGTTTAAAGGTTGTCAAACGTTGTTTCTCGTTGTATATCCTTTAATTCTAGAGTTAAATTGATAAATAACGTGTACGAATTTGTTTAACGCATTTGTTTTGGTTACTCGACGTCTCTGTTCTCGTGTAGCCTTCATATTGCGTTTTTTTTTTAATTTGCTTACCGGGCTAAAGGTTAGCATGTTTAAAATACGTAAGTCGTTTTGTTCATCAAATTTAAGTAGATAACTCATCAGTTGTTTGCATCAGAGCGATAATTTTTGAGATAGTTATTAAAACTGTTTAAAGGTTGTCAAACGTTGTTTCTCGTTTGTATATCCTTTAATTTGTTTTGGTTACTCGACGTCTCCGTTCTCGTGTAGCCTACATATTGCGTTTTTTTTTTAATTTGCTTACCGGGCTAAAGGTTAGCATGTTTAAAATACGTAAGTCGTTTTGTTCATCATATTTAAGTAGATAACTCATCAGTTGTTTGCATCAGAGCGATAATTTTTGAGATAGTTATTAAAACTGTTTAAAGGTTGTCAAACGTTGTTTCTCGTTGTATATCCTTTAATTCTAGAGTTAAATTGATAAATAACGTGTACGAATTTGTTTAACGCATTTGTTTTGGTTACTCGACGTCTCCGTTCTCGTGTAGCCTACATATTGCGTTTTTTTTTAATTTGCTTACCGGGCTAAAGGTTAGCATGTTTAAAATACGTAAGTCGTTTTGTTCATCAAATTTAAGTAGATAACTCATCAGTTGTTTGCATCAGAGCGATAATTTTTGAGATAGTTATTAAAATTGTTTAAAGGTTGTCAAACGTTGTTTCTCGTTGTATATCCTTTAATTCTAGAGTTAAATTGATAAATAACGTGTACGAATTTGTTTAACGCATTTGTTTTGGTTACTCGACGTCTCCGTTCTCGTGTAGCCTACATATTGCGTTTTTTTTTTAATTTGCTTACCGGGCTAAAGGTTAGCATGTTTAAAATACGTAAGTCGTTTTGTTCATCAAATTTAAGTAGATAACTCATCAGTTGTTTGCATCAGAGCGATAATTTTTGAGATAGTTATTAAAACTGTTTAAAGGTTGTCAAACGTTGTTTCTCGTTGTATATCCTTTAATTCTAGAGTTAAATTGATAAATAACGTGTACGAATTTGTTTAACGCATTTGTTTTGGTTACTCGACGTCTCCGTTCTCGTGTAGCCTACATATTGCGTTTTTTTTTTAATTTGCTTACCGGGCTAAAGGTTAGCATGTTTAAAATACGTAAGTCGTTTTGTTCATCATATTTAAGTAGATAACTCATCAGTTGTTTGCATCAGAGCGATAATTTTTGAGATAGTTATTAAAACTGTTTAAAGGTTGTCAAACGTTGTTTCTCGTTGTATATCCTTTAATTCTAGAGTTAAATTGATAAATAACGTGTACGAATTTGTTTAACGCATTTGTTTTGGTTACTCGACGTCTCCGTTCTCGTGTAGCCTACATATTGCGTTTTTTTTTAATTTGCTTACCGGGCTAAAGGTTAGCATGCTTAAAATACGTAAGTCGTTTTGTTCAACAAATTTAAGTAGATAACTCATCAGTTGTTTGCATCAGAGCGACAATTTTTGAGATAGTTATTAAAACTGTTTAAAGGTTGTCAAACGTTGTTTCTCGTTGTATATCCTTTAATTCTAGAGTTAAATTGATAAATAACGTGTACGAATTTGTTTAACGCATTTGTTTTGGTTTCTCGACGTCTCCGTTCTCGTGTAGCCTACATATTGCGTTTTTTTTTTAATTTGCTTACCGGGCTAAAGGTTAGCATGTTTAAAATACGTAAGTCGTTTTGTTCATCATATTTAAGTAGATAACTCATCAGTTGTTTGCATCAGAGCGATAATTTTTGAGATAGTTATTAAAACTGTTTAAAGGTTGTCAAACGTTGTTTCTCGTTGTATATCCTTTAATTCTAGAGTTAAATTGATAAATAACGTGTACGAATTTGTTTAACGCATTTGTTTTGGTTACTCGACGTCTCCGTTCTCGTGTAGCCTACATATTGCGTTTTTTTTTTTAATTTGCTTACCGGGCTAAAGGTTAGCATGTTTAAAATACGTAAGTCGTTTTGTTCATCAAATTTAAGTAGATAACTCATCAGTTGTTTGCATCAGAGCGATAATTTTTGAGATAGTTATTAAAACTGTTTAAAGGTTGTCAAACGTTGTTTCTCGTTGTATATCGTTTAATTCTAGAGTTAAATTGATAAATAACGTGTACGAATTTGTTTAACGCATTTGTTTTGGTTACTCGACGTCTCCGTTCTCGTGTAGCCTACATATTGCGTTTTTTTTTTTAATTTGCTTACCGGGCTAAAGGTTAGCATGTTTAAAGTACGTAAGTCGTTTTGTTCATCAAATTTAAGTAGATAACTCATCAGTTGTTTGCATCAGAGCGATAATTTTTGAGATAGTTATTAAAACTGTTTAAAGGTTGTCAAACGTTGTTTCTCGTTTTATATCCTTTAATTCTAGAGTTAAATTGATAAATAACGTGTACGAATTTGTTTAACGCATTTGTTTTGGTTACTCGACGTCTCCGTTCTCGTGTAGCCTACATATTGCGTTTTTTTTTTAATTTGCTTACCTGGCTAAAGGTTAGCATGTTTAAAATACGTAAGTCGTTTTGTTCATCATATTTAAGTAGATAACTCATCAGTTGTTTGCAGCAGAGCGACAATTTTTGAGATAGTTATTAAAACTCTTTAAAGGTTGTCAAACGTTGTTTCTCGTTGTATATCCTTTAATTCTAGAGTTAAATTGATAAATAACGTGTAGGAATTTGTTTAACGCATTTGTTTTGGTTACTCGACGTCTCCGTTCTCGTGTAGCCTACATATTGCGTTTTTTTTTTAATTTGCTTACCGGGCTAAAGGTTAGCATGTTTAAAATACGTAAGTCGTTTTGTTCATCAAATTTAAGTAGATAACTCATCAGTTGTTTGCATCAGAGCGATAATTTTTGAGATAGTTATTAAAACTCTTTAAAGGTTGTCAAACGTTGTTTCTCGTTGTATATCCTTTAATTCTAGAGTTAAATTGATAAATAACGTGTACGAATTTGTTTAACGCATTTGTTTTGGTTACTAGACGTCTCCGTTCTCGTGTAGCCTACATATTTCGTTTTTTTTTAATTTGCTTACCGGGCTAAAGGTTAGCATGCTTAAAATACGTAAGTCGTTTTGTTCAACAAATTTAAGTAGATAACTCATCAGTTGTTTGCATCAGAGCGACAATTTTTGAGATAGTTATTAAAACTGTTTAAAGGTGTCAAACGTTGTTTCTCGTTGTATATCCTTTAATTCTAGAGTTAAATTGATAAATAACGTGTACGAATTTGTTTAACGCATTTGTTTTGGTTACTCGACGTCTCCGTTCTCGTGTAGCCTACATATTGCGTTTTTTTTTAATTTGCTTACCGGGCTAAAGGTTAGCATGCTTAAAATACGTAAGTGGTTTTGTTCAACAAATTTAAGTAGATAACTCATCAGTCGTTTGCATCAGAGCGACAATTTTTGAGATAGTTATTAAAAGTGTTTAAAGGTTGTCAAACGTTGTTTCTCGTTGTATATCCTTTAATTCTAGAGTTAAATTGATAAATAACGTGTACGAATTTGTTTAACGCATTTGTTTTGGTTACTCGACGTCTCCGTTCTCGTGTAGCCTACATATTGCGTTTTTTTTTTTAATTTGCTTACCGGGCTAAAGGTTAGCGTGCTTTAAAATACGTAAGTCGTTTTGTTCAACAAATTTGATTAGATAACTCAGCAGTTGTTTGCATCAGAGCGACAATTTTTGAGATAGTTATTAAAACTGTTTAAAGGTTGTCAAACGTTGTTTCTCGTTGTATATCCTTTAATTCTAGAGTTAAATTGATAAATAACGTGTACGAATTTGTTTAACGCATTTGTTTTGGTTACTCGACGTCTCCGTTCTCGTGTAGCCTACATATTGCGTTTTTTTTTTAATTTGCTTACCTGGCTAAAGGTTAGCATGTTTAAAATACGTAAGTCGTTTTGTTCATCATATTTAAGTAGATAACTCATCAGTTGTTTGCAGCAGAGCGACAATTTTTGAGATAGTTATTAAAACTCTTTAAAGGTTGTCAAACGTTGTTTCTCGTTGTATATCCTTTAATTCTAGAGTTAAATTGATAAATAACGTGTAGGAATTTGTTTAACGCATTTGTTTTGGTTACTCGACGTCTCCGTTCTCGTGTAGCCTACATATTGCGTTTTTTTTTTAATTTGCTTACCGGGCTAAAGGTTAGCATGTTTAAAATACGTAAGTCGTTTTGTTCATCAAATTTAAGTAGATAACTCATCAGTTGTTTGCATCAGAGCGATAATTTTTGAGATAGTTATTAAAACTCTTTAAAGGTTGTCAAACGTTGTTTCTCGTTGTATATCCTTTAATTCTAGAGTTAAATTGATAAATAACGTGTACGAATTTGTTTAACGCATTTGTTTTGGTTACTAGACGTCTCCGTTCTCGTGTAGCCTACATATTGCGTTTTTTTTTAATTTGCTTACCGGGCTAAAGGTTAGCATGCTTAAAATACGTAAGTCGTTTTGTTCAACAAATTTAAGTAGATAACTCATCAGTTGTTTGCATCAGAGCGACAATTTTTGAGATAGTTATTAAAACTGTTTAAAGGTGTCAAACGTTGTTTCTCGTTGTATATCCTTTAATTCTAGAGTTAAATTGATAAATAACGTGTACGAATTTGTTTAACGCATTTGTTTTGGTTACTCGACGTCTCCGTTCTCGTGTAGCCTACATATTGCGTTTTTTTTTTAATTTGCTTACCTGGCTAAAGGTTAGCATGTTTAAAATACGTAAGTCGTTTTTGTTCATCATATTTAAGTAGATAACTCATCAGTTGTTTGCAGCAGAGCGACAATTTTTGAGATAGTTATTAAAACTCTTTAAAGGTTGTCAAACGTTGTTTCTCGTTGTATATCCTTTAATTCTAGAGTTAAATTGATAAATAACGTGTAGGAATTTGTTTAACGCATTTGTTTTGGTTACTCGACGTCTCCGTTCTCGTGTAGCCTACATATTGCGTTTTTTTTTTAATTTGCTTACCGGGCTAAAGGTTAGCATGTTTAAAATACGTAAGTCGTTTTGTTCATCAAATTTAAGTAGATAACTCATCAGTTGTTTGCATCAGAGCGATAATTTTTGAGATAGTTATTAAAACTCTTTAAAGGTTGTCAAACGTTGTTTCTCGTTGTATATCCTTTAATTCTAGAGTTAAATTGATAAATAACGTGTACGAATTTGTTTAACGCATTTGTTTTGGTTACTAGACGTCTCCGTTCTCGTGTAGCCTACATATTGCGTTTTTTTTTAATTTGCTTACCGGGCTAAAGGTTAGCATGCTTAAAATACGTAAGTCGTTTTGTTCAACAAATTTAAGTAGATAACTCATCAGTTGTTTGCATCAGAGCGACAATTTTTGAGATAGTTATTAAAACTGTTTAAAGGTGTCAAACGTTGTTTCTCGTTGTATATCCTTTAATTCTAGAGTTAAATTGATAAATAACGTGTACGAATTTGTTTTAACGCATTTGTTTTGGTTACTCGACGTCTCCGTTCTCGTGTAGCCTACATATTGCGTTTTTTTTTAATTTGCTTACCGGGCTAAAGGTTAGCATGCTTAAAATACGTAAGTCGTTTTGTTCAACAAATTTAAGTAGATAACTCATCAGTTGTTTGCATCAGAGCGACAATTTTTGAGATAGTTATTAAAACTGTTTAAAGGTGTCAAACGTTGTTTCTCGTTGTATATCCTTTAATTCTAGAGTTAAATTGATAAATAACGTGTAGGAATTTGTTTAACGCATTTGTTTTGGTTACTCGACGTCTCCGTTCTCGTGTAGCCTACATATTGCGTTTTTTTTTTAATTTGCTTACCGGGCTAAAGGTTAGCATATTTAAAATACGTAAGTCGTTTTGTTCATCAAATTTAAGTAGATAACTCATCAGTTGTTTGCATCAGAGCGATAATTTTTGAGATAGTTATTAAAACTCTTTAAAGGTTGTCAAACGTTGTTTCTCGTTGTATATCCTTTAATTCTAGAGTTAAATTGATAAATAACGTGTACGAATTTGTTTAACGCATTTGTTTTGGTTACTCGACGTCTCCGTTCTCGTGTAGCCTACATATTGCGTTTTTTTTTTTAATTTGCTTACCGGGCTAAAGGTTAGCGTGCTTTAAAATACGTAAGTCGTTTTGTTCAACAAATTTGATTAGATAACTCAGCAGTTGTTTGCATCAGAGCGACAATTTTTGAGATAGTTATTAAAACTGTTTAAAGGTTGTCAAACGTTGTTTCTCGTTGTATATCCTTTATTCTAGAGTTAGATTGATAAATAACGTGTACGAATTTGTTTAACGCATTTGTTTTGGTTACTCGACGTCTTCGTTCTCGTGTAGCCTACATATTGCGTTTTTTTTTTTAATTTGCTTACCGGGCTAAAGGTTAGCATGCTTAAAATACGTAAGTCGTTTTGTTCAACAAATTTAAGTAGATAACTCATCAGTTGTTTGCATCAGAGCGACAATTTTTGAGATAGTTATTAAAACTGTTTAAAGGTTGTCAAACGTTGTTTCTCGTTGTATATCCTTTATTCTAGAGTTAAATTGATAAATAACGTGTACGAATTTGTTTAACGCATTTGTTTTGGTTACTCGACGTCTCAATTCTCGTGTAGCCTACATATTGCGTTTTTTTTTAATTTCTTACCGGGCTAAAGGTTAGCATGCTTAAAATACGTAAGTCGTTTTGTTCAACAAATTTAAGTAGATAACTCATCAGTTGTTTGCATCAGAGCGACAATTTTTGAGATAGTTATTAAAACTGTTTAAAGGTTGTCAAACGTTGTTTCTCGTTGTATATCCTTTAATTCTAGAGTTAAATTGATAAATAACGTGTACGAATTTGTTTAACGCATTTGTTTTGGTTACTAGACGTCTCCGTTCTCGTGTAGCCTACATATTGCGTTTTTTTTTTTAATTTGCTTACCGGGCTAAAGGTTAGCATGCTTAAAATACGTAAGTCGTTTTGTTCAACAAATTTAAGTAGATAACTCATCAGTTGTTTGCATCAGAGCGACAATTTTTGAGATAGTTATTAAAACTGTTTAAAGGTGTCAAACGTTGTTTCTCGTTGTATATCCTTTAATTCTAGAGTTAAATTGATAAATAACGTGTACGAATTTGTTTAACGCATTTGTTTTGGTTACTCGACGTCTCCGTTCTCGTGTAGCCTACATATTGCGTTTTTTTTAATTTGCTTACCGGGCTAAAGGTTAGCATGCTTAAAATACGTAAGTGGTTTTGTTCAACAAATTTAAGTAGATAACTAATCAGTCGTTTGCATCAGAGCGACAATTTTTGAGATAGTTATTAAAAGTGTTTAAAGGTTGTCAAACGTTGTTTCTCGTTGTATATCCTTTAATTCTAGAGTTAAATTGATAAATAACGTGTACGAATTTGTTTAACGCATTTGTTTTGGTTACTCGACGTCTCCGTTCTCATGTAGCCAACATATTGCGTTTTTTTTTTAAATTTGCTTACCGGGCTAAAGGTTAGCATGCTTAAAATACGTAAGTCGTTTTGTTCAACAAATTTGAGTAGATAACTCAGCAGTTGTTTGCAACAGAGCGACAATTTTTGAGATAGTTATTAAAACTGTTTAAAGGTTGTCAAACGTTGTTTCTCGTTGTATATCCTTTAATTCTAGAGTTAAATTGATAAATAACGTGTACGAATTTGTTTAACGCATTTGTTTTGGTTACTCGACGTCTCCGTTCTCGTGTAGCCTACATATTGCGTTTTTTTTTTTTAATTTGCTTACCGGGCTAAAGGTTAGCGTGCTTAAAATACGTAAGTCGTTTTGTTCAACAAATTTGATTAGATAACTCAGCAGTTGTTTGCATCAGAGCGACAATTTTTGAGATAGTTATTAAAACTGTTTAAAGGTTGTCAAACGTTGTTTCTCGTTGTATATCCTTTAATTCTAGAGTTAAATTGATAAATAACGTGTACGAATTTGTTTAACGCATTTGTTTTGGTTACTCGACGTCTTCGTTCTCGTGTAGCCTACATATTGCGTTTTTTTTTTTAATTTGCTTACCGGGCTAAAGGTTAGCATGCTTAAAATACGTAAGTCGTTTTGTTCAACAAATTTAAGTAGATAACTCATCAGTTGTTTGCATCAGAGCGACAATTTTTGAGATAGTTATTAAAACTGTTTAAAGGTTGTCAAACGTTGTTTCTCGTTGTATATCCTTTAATTCTAGAGTTAAATTGATAAATAACGTGTACGAATTTGTTTAACGCATTTGTTTTGGTTACTCGACGTCTCAATTCTCGTGTAGCCTACATATTGCGTTTTTTTTTAATTTCTTACCGGGCTAAAGGTTAGCATGCTTAAAATACGTAAGTCGTTTTGTTCAACAAATTTAAGTAGATAACTCATCAGTTGTTTGCATCAGAGCGACAATTTTTGAGATAGTTATTAAAACTCTTTAAAGGTTGTCAAACGTTGTTTCTCGTTGTATATCCTTTAATTCTAGAGTTAAATTGATAAATAACGTGTACGAATTTGTTTAACGCATTTGTTTTGGTTACTCGACGTCTCCGTTCTCGTGTAGCCTACATATTGCGTTTTTTTTTTTTTTAATTTGCTTACCGGGCTAAAGGTTAGCATGTTTAAAATACGTAAGTCGTTTTGTTCAACAAATTTGAGTACATAACTCAGCAGTTGTTTGCATCAGAGCGACAATTTTTGAGATAGTTATTAAAACTCTTTAAAGGTTGTCAAACGTAGTTTCTCGTTGTATATCCTTTAATTCTAGAGTTAAATTGATAAATAACGTGTACGAATTTGTTTAACGCATTTGTTTTGGTTACTCGACGTCTCCGTTCTCGTGTAGCCTACATATTGCGTTTTTTTTAAATTTGCTTACCGGGCTAAAGGTTAGCATGCTTAAAATACGAAGGTCGTTTTGTTCAACAAATTTGAGTAGATAACTCAGCAGTTGTTTCCATCAGAGCGACAATTTTTGAGATAGTTATTAAAACTGTTTAAAGGTTGTCAAACGTTGTTTCTCGTTGTATATCCTTTAATTCTAGAGTCAAATTGATAAATAACGTGTACGAATTTGTTTAACGCATTTGTTTTGGTTACTCGACGTCTCCGTTCTCGTGTAGCCTACATATTGCGTTTTTGTTTTTAATTTGCTTACCGGGCTAAAGGTTAGCATGTTTAAAATACGTAAGTCGTTTTGTTCAACAAATTTGAGTAGATAACTCATCAGTTGTTTCCATCAGAGCGACAATTTTTGAGATAGTTATTAAAACTGTTTAAAGGTTGTCAAACGTTGTTTCTCGTTGTATATCCTTTAATTCTAGAGTTAAATTGATAAATAACGTGTACGAATTTGTTTAACGCATTTGTTTTGGTTACTCGACGTCTCCGTTCTCGTGTAGCCTACATATGGCGTTTTTTTTTTAATTTGCTTAGCGGGCTAAAGGTTAGCATGCTTAAAATACGTAAGTCGTTTTGTTCAACAAATTTGAGTAGATAACTCAGCAGTTGTTTCCATCAGAGCGACAATTTTTGCGATAGTTATTAAAACTGTTTAAAGGTTGTCAAACGTTGTTTCTCGTTGTATATCCTTTAATTCTAGAGTTAAATTGATAAATAACGTGTACGAATTTGTTTAACGCATTTGTTTTGGTTACTCGACGTCTCCGTTCTCGTGTAGCCTACATATTGGGGTTTTTTTTTTTAATTTGCTTACCGGGCTAAAGGTTAGCATGCTTAAAATACGTAAGTCGTTTTGTTCAACAAATTTAAGTAGATAACTCATCAGTTGTTTGCATCAGAGCGGCAATTTTTGAGATAGTTATTAAAACTGTTTAAAGGTTGTCAAACGTTGTTTCTCGTTGTATATCCTTTAATTCTAGAGTTAAATTGATAAATAACGTGTACGAATTTGTTCAACGCATTTGTTTTGGTTACTCGATGTCTCCGTTCTCGTGTAGCCTACATATTGCGTTTTTTTTTTAATTTGCTTACCGGGCTAAATGTTAGCATGCTTAAAATACGTAAGTCGTTTTGTTCAACAAATTTAAGTAGATAACTCATCAGTTGTTTGCATCAGAGCGGCAATTTTTGAGATAGTTATTAAAACTGTTTAAAGGTTGTCAAACGTTGTTTCTCGTTGTATATCCTTTAATTCTAGAGTTAAATTGATAAATAACGTGTACGAATTTGTTCAACGCATTTGTTTTGGTTACTCGACGGCTCCGTTCTCGTGTAGCCTACATATTGCGTTTTTTTTTTTAATTTGCTTACCGGGCTAAAGGTTAGCATGCTTAAAATACGTAAGACGTTTTGTTCAACAAATATGAGTAGATAAATCATCAGTTGTTTGCATCAGAGCGACAATTTTTGAGATAGTTATTAAAACTGTTTAAAGGTTGTCAAACGTTGTTTCTCGTTGTATATCCTTTAATTCTAGAGTTAAATTGATAAATAACGTGTACGAATTTGTTTAACGCATTTGTTTTGTTACTCGACGTCTCCGTTCTCGTGTAGCCTACATATTGCGTTTTTTTTTTTTTAATTTGCTTTCCGGGCTAAAGGTTGGCATGCTTAAAATACGTAAGTCGTTTTGTTCAACAAATTTAAGTAGATAACTCATCAGTTGTTTGCATCAGAGCGACAATTTTTGAGATAGTTATTAAAACTGTTTAAAGGTTGTCAAACGTTGTTTCTCGTTGTATATCCTTTAATTCTAGAGTTAAATTGATAAATAACGTGTACGAATTTGTTTAACGCATTTGTTTTGGTTACTCGACGTCTCCGTTCTCGTGTAGCCTACATATTGCGTTTTTTTTTAATTTGCTTACCGGGCTAAATGTTAGCATGCTTAAAATACGTAAGTCGTTTTGTTCAACAAATTTGAGTAGATAACTCAGCAGTTGTTTGCATCAGAGCGAAAATTTTTGAGATAGTTATTAAAACTGTTTAAAGGTTGTCAAGCGTTGTTTCTCGTTGTATATCCTTTAATTCTAGAGTTAAATTGATAAATAACGTGTACGAATTTGTTTAACGCATTTGTTTTGGTTACTCGACGTCTTCGTTCTCGTGTAGCCTACATATTGCGTTTTTTTTTTAATTTGCTTACCGGGCTAAAGGTTAGCATGCTTAAAATACGTAAGTCGTTTTGTTCAACAAATTTAAGTAGATAACTCATCAATTGTTTGCATCAGAGCGACAATTTTTGAGATAGTTATTAAAACTGTTTAAAGGTTGTCAAACGTTGTTTCTCGTTGTATATCCTTTAATTCTAGAGTTAAATTGATAAATAACGTGTACGAATTTGTTTAACGCATTTGTTTAACGCATTTGTTTTGGTTACTCGACTTCTCCGTTCTCGTGTAGCCTACATATTGCGTTTTCTTTTTTAATTTGCTTACCGGGCTAAAGGTTAGCATGCTTAAAATACGTAAGTCGTTTTGTTCAACAAATTTGAGTAGATAACTCAGCAGTTGTTTGCATCAGACCGACAATTTTTGAGATAGTTATTAAAACTGTTTAAAGGTTGTCAAACGTTGTTTCTCGTTGTATATCCTTTAATTCTAGAGTTAAATTGATAAATAACGTGTACGAATTTGTTTAACGCATTTGTTTTGGTTACTCGACGTCTGCGTTCTCGTGTAGCCTACATATTGCGTTTTTTTTTTTAATTTGTTTACCGGGCTAAAGGTTATCATGCTTAAAATACGTAAGTCGTTTTGTTCAACAAATTTGAGTAGATAATTCAGCAGTTGATTCCATCAGAGCGACAATTTTTGAGATAGTTATTAAAACTGTTTAAAGGTTGTCAAACGTTGTTTCTCGTTGTATATTCTTTAATTCTAGAGTTAAATTGATAAATAACGTGTACGAATTTGTTTAACGCATTTGTTTTGGTTACTCGACGTCTCCGTTCTCGTGTAGCCTACATATTGCGTTTTTTTTTTTATTTGCTTACCGGGCTAAAGGTTAGCATGTTTAAAATACGTAAGTCGTTTTGTTCAACAAATATGAGTAGATAACTCAGCAGTTGTTTCCATCAGAGCGACAATTTTTGAGATAGTTATTAAAACTGTTTAAAGGTTGTCAAACGTTGTTTCTCGTTGCATATCCTTTAATTCTAGAGTTAAATTGATAAATAACGTGTACGAATTTGTTTAACGCATTTGTTTTGGTTACTCGACGTCTCCGTTCTCGTGTAGCCTACATATTACGTTTTTTTTTTAATTTGCTTACCGGGCTAAAGGTTAGCATGCTTAAAATACGTAAGTCGTTTTGTTCAACAAATTTGAGTAGATAACTCATCAGTTGTTTGCATCAGAGCGACAATTTTTGAGATAGTTATTAAAACTGTTTAAAGGTTGTCAAACGTTGTTTCTCGTTGTATATCCTTTAATTCTAGAGTTCAATTGATAAATAACGTGTACGAATTTGTTTAACGCATTTGTTTTGGTTTCTCGACGTCTCCGTTCTCGTGTAGCCTACATATTGCGTTTTTTTTTTAATTTGCTTACCGGGCTAAATGTTAGCATGCTTAAAATACGTAAGTCGTTTTGTTCAACAAATTTAAGTAGATAACTCATCAGTTGTTTGCATCAGAGCGACAATTTTTGAGATAGTTATTAAAACTGTTTAAAGGTTGTCAAACGTTGTTTCTCGTTGTATATCCTTTAATTCTAGAGTTAAATTGATAAATAACGTGTACGAATTTGTTTAACGCATTTGTTTTGGTTACTCGACGTCTCCGTTCTCGTGTAGCCTACATATTGCGTTTTTTTTTTTTTAATTTGCTTACCGGGCTAAAGGTTAGTATGCTTAAAATACGTAAGTCGTTTTTTTCAACAAATTTGAGTAGATAACTCAGCAGTTGTTTCCATCAGAGCGACAATTTTTGAGATAGTTATTAAAACTGTTTAAAGGTTGTCAAACCTTGTTTCTCGTTGTATATCCTTTAATTCTAGAGTTAGATTGATAAATAACGTGTACGAATTTGTTTAACGCATTTGTTTTGGTTACTCGACGTCTCTGTTCTCGTGTAGCCTACATTTTGCGTTTTTTTTTAAATTTGCTTACCGGACTAAAGGTTAGCATGTTTAAAATACGTAAGTCGTTTTGTTCATCAAATTTGAGTAGATAACTCAGCAGTTGTTTGCATCAGAGCGACAATTTTTGAGATAGTTATTACAACTGTTTAAAGGTTGTCAAACGTTGTTTCTCGTTGTATATCCTTTAATTCTAGAGTTAAATTGATAAATAACGTGTACGAATTTGTTTAACGCATTTGTTTTGGTTACTAGACGTCTCCGTTCTCGTGTAGCCTACATATTGCGTTTTTTTTTTAGTTTGCTTACCGGGCTAAAGGTTAGCATGCTTAAAATACGTAAGTCGTTTTGTTCAACAAATTTAAGTAGATAACTCATCAGTTGTTTGCATCAGAGCGACAATTTTTGAGATAGTTATTAAAACTGTTTAAAGGTGTCAAACGTTGTTTCTCGTTGTATATCCTTTAATTCTAGAGTTAAATTGATAAATAACGTGTACGAATTTGTTTAACGCATTTGTTTTGGTTACTCGACGTCTCCGTTCTCGTGTAGCCTACATATTGCGTTTTTTTTTTAATTTGCTTACCGGGCTAAAGGTTAGCATGCTTAAAATACGTAAGTGGTTTTGTTCAACAAATTTAAGTAGATAACTCATCAGTCGTTTGCATCAGAGCGACAATTTTTGAGATAGTTATTAAAAGTGTTTAAAGGTTGTCAAACGTTGTTTCTCGTTGTATATCCTTTAATTCTAGAGTTAAATTGATAAATAACGTGTACGAATTTGTTTAACGCATTTGTTTTGGTTACTCGACGTCTCCGTTCTCATGTAGCCTACATATTGCGTTTTTTTTTTTAATTTGCTTACCGGGCTAAAGGTTAGTATGCTTAAAATACGTAAGTCGTTTTGTTCAACAAATTTGATTAGATAACTCAGCAGTTGTTTGCATCAGAGCAACAATTTTTGAGATAGTTATTAAAACTGTTTAAAGGTTGTCAAACGTTGTTTCTCGTTGTATATCCTTTAATTCTAGAGTTAAATTGATAAATAACGTGTAGTAATTTGTTTAACGCATTTGTTTTGGTTACTCGACGTCTTCGTTCTCGTGTAGCCTACATATTGCGTTTTTTTTTTTAATTTGCTTACCGGGCTAAAGGTTAGCATGCTTAAAATACGTAAGTCGTTTTGTTCAACAAATTTAAGTAGATAACTCATCAGTTGTTTGCATCAGAGCGACAATTTTTGAGATAGTTATTAAAACTCTTTAAAGGTTGTCAAACGTTGTTTCTCGTTGTATATCCTTTATTCTAGAGTTAAATTGATAAATAACGTGTACGAATTTGTTTAACGCATTTGTTTTGGTTACTCGACGTCTCAATTCTCGTGTAGCCTACATATTGCGTTTTTTTTTAATTTCTTACCGGGCTAAAGGTTAGCATGCTTAAAATACGTAAGTCGTTTTGTTCAACAAATTTAAGTAGATAACTCATCAGTTGTTTGCATCAGAGCGACAATTTTTGAGATAGTTATTAAAACTCTTTAAAGGTTGTCAAACGTTGTTTCTCGTTGTATATCCTTTAATTCTAGAGTTAAATTGATAAATAACGTGTACGAATTTGTTTAACGCATTTGTTTTGGTTACTCGACGTCTCCGTTCTCGTGTAGCCTACATATTGCGTTTTTTTTTTTTTTAATTTGCTTACCGAGCTAAAGGTTAGCGTGCTTAAAATACGTAAGTCGTTTTGTTCAACAAATTTGATTAGATAACTCAGCAGTTGTTTGCATCAGAGCGACAATTTTTGAGATAGTTATTAAAACTGTTTAAAGGTTGTCAAACGTTGTTTCTCGTTGTATATCCTTTAATTCTAGAGTTAAATTGATAAATAACGTGTACGAATTTGTTTAACGCATTTGTTTTGGTTACTCGACGTCTCCGTTCTCGTGTAGCCTACATATTGCGTTTTTTTTTTTTAATTTGCTTACCGGGCTAAAGGTTAGCATGTTTAAAATACGTAAGTCGTTTTGTTCAACAAATTTGAGTAGATAACTCAGCAGTTGTTTGCATCAGAGCGACAATTTTTGAGATAGTTATTAAAACTCTTTAAAGGTTGTCAAACGTTGTTTCTCGTTGTATATCCTTTATTCTAGAGTTAAATTGATAAATAACGTGTACGAACTTGTTTAACGCATTTGTTTTGGTTACTCGACGTCTCAATTCTCGTGTAGCCTACATATTGCGTTTTTTTTTAATTTCTTACCGGGCTAAAGGTTAGCATGCTTAAAATACGTAAGTCGTTTTGTTCAACAAATTTAAGTAGATAACTCATCAGTTGTTTGCATCAGAGCGACAATTTTTGAGATAGTTATTAAAACTCTTTAAAGGTTGTCAAACGTTGTTTCTCGTTGTATATCCTTTAATTCTAGAGTTAAATTGATAAATAACGTGTACGAATTTGTTTAACGCATTTGTTTTGGTTACTCGACGTCTCCGTTCTCGTGTAGCCTACATATTGCGTTTTTTTTTTTTTTAATTTGCTTACCGGGCTAAAGGTTAGCATGTTTAAAATACGTAAGTCGTTTTGTTCAACAAATTTGAGTAGATAACTCAGCAGTTGTTTGCATCAGAGCGACAATTTTTGAGATAGTTATTAAAACTCTTTAAAGGTTGTCAAACGTTGTTTCTCGTTGTATATCCTTTAATTCTAGAGTTAAATTGATAAATAACGTGTACGAATTTGTTTAACGCATTTGTTTTGGTTACTCGACGTCTCCGTTCTCGTGTAGCCTACATATTGCGTTTTTTTTTAATTTGCTTACCGGGCTAAAGGTTAGCATGCTTAAAATACGTAGGTCGTTTTGTTCAACAAATTTGAGTAGATAACTCAGCAGTTGTTTCCATCAGAGCGACAATTTTTGAGATAGTTATTAAAACTGTTTAAAGGTTGTCAAACGTTGTTTCTCGTTGTATATCCTTTAATTCTAGAGTCAAATTGATAAATAACGTGTACGAATTTGTTTAACGCATTTGTTTTGGTTACTCGACGTCTCCGTTCTCGTGTAGCCTACATATTGCGTTTTTGTTTTTATTTGCTTACCGGGCTAAAGGTTAGCATGTTTAAAATACGTAAGTCGTTTTGTTAAACAAATTTGAGTAGATAACTCAGCAGTTGTTTCCATCAGAGCGACAATTTTTGAGATAGTTATTAAAACTGTTTAAAGGTTGTCAAACGTTGTTTCTCGTTGTATATCCTTTAATTCTAGAGTTAAATTGATAAATAACGTGTACGAATTTGTTTAACGCATTTGTTTTGGTTACTCGACGTCTCCGTTCTCGTGTAGCCTACATATTGCGTTTTTTTTTAATTTGCTTAGCGGGCTAAAGGTTAGCATGCTTAAAATACGTAAGTCGTTTTGTTCAACAAATTTGAGTAGATAACTCAGCAGTTGTTTCCATCAGAGCGACAATTTTTGTGATAGTTATTAAAACTGTTTAAAGGTTGTCAAACGTTGTTTCTCGTTGTATATCCTTTAATTCTAGAGTTAAATTGATAAATAACGTGTACGAATTTGTTTAACGCATTTGTTTTGGTTACTCGACGTCTCCGTTCTCGTGTAGCTTACATATTGGGGTTTTTTTTTTTTAATTTCCTTACCGGGCTAAAGGTTAGCATGCTTAAAATACGTAAGTCGTTTTGTTCAACAAATTTAAGTAGATAACTCATCAGTTGTTTGCATCAGAGCGGCAATTTTTGAGATAGTTATTAAAACTGTTTAAAGGTTGTCAAACGTTGTTTCTCGTTGTATATCCTTTAATTCTAGAGTTAAATTGATAAATAACGTGTACGAATTTGTTCAACGCATTTGTTTTGGTTACTCGATGTCTCCGTTCCCGTGTAGCCTACATATTGCGTTTTTTTTTTAATTTGCTTACCGGGCTAAATGTTAGCATGCTTAAAATACGTAAGTCGTTTTGTTCAACAAATTTAAGTAGATAACTCATCAGTTGTTTGCATCAGAGCGACAATTTTTGAGATAGTTATTAAAACTGTTTAAAGGTTGTCAAACGTTGTTTCTCGTTGTATGTCCTTTAATTCTAGAGTTAAATTGATAAATAACGTGTACGAATTTGTTCAACGCATTTGTTTTGGTTACTCGACGGCTCCGTTCTCGTGTAGCCTACATATTGCGTTTTTTTTTTTAATTTGCTTACCGGGCTAAAGGTTAGCATTCTTAAAATACGTAAGACGTTTTGTTCAACAAATTTGAGTAGATAAATCATCAGTTGTTTGCATCAGAGCGACAATTTTTGAGATAGTTATTAAAACTGTTTAAAGGTTGTCAAACGTTGTTTCTCGTTGTATATCCTTTAATTCTAGAGTTAAATTGATAAATAACGTGTACGAATTTGTTTAACGCATTTGTTTTGTTACTCGACGTCTCCGTTCTCGTGTAGCCTACATATTGCGTTTTTTTTTTTTTAATTTGCTTTCCGGGCTAAAGGTTGGCATGCTTAAAATACGTAAGTCGTTTTGTTCAACAAATTTAAGTAGATAACTCATCAGTTGTTTGCATCAGAGCGACAATTTTTGAGATAGTTATTAAAACTGTTTAAAGGTTGTCAAACGTTGTTTCTCGTTGTATATCCTTTAATTCTAGAGTTAAATTGATAAATAACGTGTACGAATTTGTTTAACGCATTTGTTTTGGTTACTCGACGTCTCCGTTCTCGTGTAGCCTACATATTGCGTTTTTTTTTAATTTGCTTACCGGACTAAAGGTTAGCATGCTTAAAATACGTAAGTCGTTTTGTTCAACAAATTTGAGTAGATAACTCAGCAGTTGTTTGCATCAAAGCGAAAATTTTTGAGATAGTTATTAAAACTGTTTAAAGGTTGTCAAGCGTTGTTTCTCGTTGTATATCCTTTAATTCTAGAGTTAAATTGATAAATAACGTGTACGAATTTGTTTAACGCATTTGTTTTGGTTACTCGACGTCTTCGTTCTCGTGTAGCCTACATATTGCGTTTTTTTTTTAATTTGCTTACCGGGCTAAAGGTTAGCATGCTTAAAATACGTAAGTCGTTTTGTTCAACAAATTTAAGTAGATAACTCATCAGTTGTTTGCATCAGAGCGACAATTTTTGAGATAGTTATTAAAACTGTTTAAAGGTTGTCAAACGTTGTTTCTCGTTGTATATCCTTTAATTCTAGAGTTAAATTGATAAATAACGTGTACGAATTTGTTTAACGCATTTGTTTAACGCATTTGTTTTGGTTACTCGACTTCTCCGTTCTCGTGTAGCCTACATATTGCGTTTTCTTTTTTAATTTGCTTACCGGGCTAAAGGTTAGCATGCTTAAAATACGTAAGTCGTTTTGTTCAACAAATTTGAGTAGATAACTCAGCAGTTGTTTGCATCAGACCGACAATTTTTGAGATAGTTATTAAAACTGTTTAAAGGTTGTCAAACGTTGTTTCTCGTTGTATATCCTTTAATTCTAGAGTTAAATTGATAAATAACGTGTACGAATTTGTTTAACGCATTTGTTTTGGTTACTCGACGTCTGCGTTCTCGTGTAGCCTACATATTGCGTTTTTTTTTTTAATTTGTTTACCGGACTAAAGGTTATCATGCTTAAAATACGTAAGTCGTTTTGTTCAACAAATTTGAGTAGATAATTCAGCAGTTGATTCCATCAGAGCGACAATTTTTGAGATAGTTATTAAAACTGTTTAAAGGTTGTCAAAAGTTGTTTCTCGTTGTATATTCTTTAATTCTAGAGTTAAATTGATAAATAACGTGTACGAATTTGTTTAACGCATTTGTTTTGGTTACTCGACGTCTCCGTTCTCGTGTAGCCTACATATTGCGTTTTTTTTTTTATTTGCTTACCGGGCTAAAGGTTAGCATGTTTAAAATACGTAAGTCGTTTTGTTCAACAAATTTGAGTAGATAACTCAGCAGTTGTTTCCATCAGAGCGACAATTTTTGAGATAGTTATTAAAACTGTTTAAAGGTTGTCAAACGTTGTTTCTCGTTGCATATCCTTTAATTCTAGAGTTAAATTGATAAATAACGTGTACGAATTTGTTTAACGCATTTGTTTTGGTTACTCGACGTCTCCGTTCTCGTGTAGCCTACATATTGCGTTTTTTTTTAATTTGCTTACCGGGTTAAAGGTTAGCATGTTTAAAATACGTAAGTCGTTTTGTTCAACAAATTTGAGTAGATAACTCATCAGTTGTTTGCATCAGAGCGACAATTTTTGAGATAGTTATTAAAACTGTTTAAAGGTTGTCAAACGTTGTTTCTCGTTGTATATCCTTTAATTCTAGAGTTCAATTGATAAATAACGTGTACGAATTTGTTTAACGCATTTGTTTTGGTTTCTCGACGTCTCCGTTCTCGTGTAGCCTACATATTGCGTTTTTTTTTTAATTTGCTTACCGGGCTAAATGTTAGCATGCTTAAAATACGTAAGTCGTTTTGTTCAACAAATTTAAGTAGATAACTCATCAGTTGTTTGCATCAGAGCGACAATTTTTGAGATAGTTATTAAAACTGTTTAAAGGTTGTCAAACGTTGTTTCTCGTTGTATATCCTTTAATTCTAGAGTTAAATTGATAAATAACGTGTACGAATTTGTTTAACGCATTTGTTTTGGTTACTCGACGTCTCCGTTCTCGTGTAGCCTACATATTGCGTTTTTTTTTTTTTTAATTTGCTTACCGGGCTAAAGGTTAGTATGCTTAAAATACGTAAGTCGTTTTTTTCAACAAATTTGATTAGATAACTCAGCGGTTGTTTCCATCAGAGCGACAATTTTTGAGATAGTTATTAAAACTGTTTAAAGGTTGTCAAACGTTGTTTCTCGTTGTATATCCTTTAATTCTAGAGTTAAATTGATAAATAACGTGTACGAATTTGTTTAACGCATTTGTTTTGGTTACTCGACGTCTCTGTTCTCGTGTAGCCTACATTTTGCGTTTTTTTTTTAATTTGCTTACCGGACTAAAGGTTAGCATGTTTAAAATACGTAAGTCGTTTTGTTCAACAAATTTGAGTAGATAACTCAGCAGTTGTTTGCATCAGAGCGACAATTTTTGAGATAGTTATTACAACTGTTTAAAGGTTGTCAAACGTTGTTTCTCGTTGTATATCCTTTAATTCTAGAGTTAAATTGATAAATAACGTGTACGAATTTGTTTAACGCATTTGTTTTGGTTACTAGACGTCTCCGTTCTCGTGTAGCCTACATATTGCGTTTTTTTTTTTAATTTGCTTACCGGGCTAAAGGTTAGCATGCTTAAAATACGTAAGTCGTTTTGTTCAACAAATTTAAGTAGATAACTCATCAGTTGTTTGCATCAGAGCGACAATTTTTGAGATAGTTATTAAAACTGTTTAAAGGTGTCAAACGTTGTTTCTCGTTGTATATCCTTTAATTCTAGAGTTAAATTGATAAATAACGTGTACGAATTTGTTTAACGCATTTGTTTTAGTTACTCGACGTCTCCGTTCTCGTGTAGCCTACATATTGCGTTTTTTTTTAATTTGCTTACCGGGTTAAAGGTTAGCATGCTTAAAATACGTAAGTCGTTTTGTTCAACAAATTTAAGTAGATAACTCATCAGTCGTTTGCATCAGAGCGACAATTTTTGCGATAGTTATTAAAACTGTTTAAAGGTTGTCAAACGTTGTTTCTCGTTGTATATCCTTTAATTCTAGAGTTAAATTGATAAATAACGTGTACGAATTTGTTTAACGCATTTGTTTTGGTTACTCGACGTCTCCGTTCTCGTGTAGCCTACATATTGGGGTTTTTTTTTTTTAATTTGCTTACCGGGCTAAAGGTTAGCATGCTTAAAATACGTAAGTCGTTTTGTTCAACAAATTTAAGTAGATAACTCATCAGTTGTTTGCATCAGAGCGGCAATTTTTGAGATAGTTATTAAAACTGTTTAAAGGTTGTCAAACGTTGTTTCTCGTTGTATATCCTTTAATTCTAGAGTTAAATTGATAAATAACGTGTACGAATTTGTTCAACGCATTTGTTTTGGTTACTCGATGTCTCCGTTCTCGTGTAGCCTACATATTGCGTTTTTTTTTTAATTTGCTTACCGGGCTAAATGTTAGCATGCTTAAAATACGTAAGTCGTTTTGTTCAACAAATTTAAGTAGATAACTCATCAGTTGTTTGCATCAGAGCGACAATTTTTGAGATAGTTATTAAAACTGTTTAAAGGTTGTCAAACGTTGTTTCTCGTTGTATATCCTTTAATTCTAGAGTTAAATTGATAAATAACGTGTACGAATTTGTTCAACGCATTTGTTTTGGTTACTCGACGGCTCCGTTCTCGTGTAGCCTACATATTGCGTTTTTTTTTTTAATTTGCTTACCGGGCTAAAGGTTAGCATGCTTAAAATACGTAAGACGTTTTGTTCAACAAATTTGAGTAGATAAATCATCAGTTGTTTGCATCAGAGCGACAATTTTTGAGATAGTTATTAAAACTGTTTAAAGGTTGTCAAACGTTGTTTCTCGTTGTATATCCTTTAATTCTAGAGTTAAATTGATAAATAACGTGTACGAATTTGTTTAACGCATTTGTTTTGTTACTCGACGTCTCCGTTCTCGTGTAGCCTACATATTGCGTTTTTTTTTTTTTAATTTGCTTTCCGGGCTAAAGGTTGGCATGCTTAAAATACGTAAGTCGTTTTGTTCAACAAATTTAAGTAGATAACTCATCAGTTGTTTGCATCAGAGCGACAATTTTTGAGATAGTTATTAAAACTGTTTAAAGGTTGTCAAACGTTGTTTCTCGTTGTATATCCTTTAATTCTAGAGTTAAATTGATAAATAACGTGTACGAATTTGTTTAACGCATTTGTTTTGGTTACTCGACGTCTCCGTTCTCGTGTAGCCTACATATTGCGTTTTTTTTTAATTTGCTTACCGGGCTAAAGGTTAGCATGCTTAAAATACGTAAGTCGTTTTGTTCAACAAATTTGAGTAGATAACTCAGCAGTTGTTTGCATCAAAGCGAAAATTTTTGAGATAGTTATTAAAACTGTTTAAAGGTTGTCAAGCGTTGTTTCTCGTTGTATATCCTTTAATTCTAGAGTTAAATTGATAAATAACGTGTACGAATTTGTTTAACGCATTTGTTTTGGTTACTCGACGTCTTCGTTCTCGTGTAGCCTACATATTGCGTTTTTTTTTTAATTTGCTTACCGGGCTAAAGGTTAGCATGCTTAAAATACGTAAGTCGTTTTGTTCAACAAATTTAAGTAGATAACTCATTAGTTGTTTGCATCAGAGCGACAATTTTTGAGATAGTTATTAAAACTGTTTAAAGGTTGTCAAACGTTGTTTCTCGTTGTATATCCTTTAATTCTAGAGTTAAATTGATAAATAACGTGTACGAATTTGTTTAACGCATTTGTTTAACGCATTTGTTTTGGTTACTCGACTTCTCCGTTCTCGTGTAGCCTACATATTGCGTTTTCTTTTTTAATTTGCTTACCGGGCTAAAGGTTATCATGCTTAAAATACGTAAGTCGTTTTGTTCAACAAATTTTAGTAGATAATTCAGCAGTTGATTCCATCAGAGCGACAATTTTTGAGATAGTTATTAAAACTGTTTAAAGGTTGTCAAACGTTGTTTCTCGTTGTATATTCTTTAATTCTAGAGTTAAATTGATAAATAACGTGTACGAATTTGTTTAACGCATTTGTTTTGGTTACTCGACGTCTCCGTTCTCGTGTAGCCTACATATTGCGTTTTTTTTTTTATTTGCTTACCGGGCTAAAGGTTAGCATGTTTAAAATACGTAAGTCGTTTTGTTCAACAAATTTGAGTAGATAACTCATCAGTTGTTTGCATCAGAGCGACAATTTTTGAGATAGTTATTAAAACTGTTTAAAGGTTGTCAAACGTTGTTTCTCGTTGTATATCCTTTAATTCTAGAGTTAAATTGATAAATAACGTGCACGAATTTGTTTAACGCATTTGTTTTGGTTACTCGACGTCTCCGTTCTCGTGTAGCCTACATATTGCGTTTTTTTTTTTTTTAATTTGCTTACCGGGCTAAAGGTTAGTATGCTTAAAATACGTAAGTCGTTTTTTTCAACAAATTTGATTAGATAACTCAGCGGTTGTTTCCATCAGAGCGACAATTTTTGAGATAGTTATTAAAACTGTTTAAAGGTTGTCAAACGTTGTTTCTCGTTGTATATCCTTTAATTCTAGAGTTAAATTGATAAATAACGTGTACGAATTTGTTTAACGCATTTGTTTTGGTTACTCGACGTCTCTGTTCTCGTGTAGCCTACATTTTGCGTTTTTTTTTTTAATTTGCTTACCGGACTAAAGGTTAGCATGTTTAAAATACGTAAGTCGTTTTGTTCAACAAATTTGAGTAGATAACTCAGCAGTTGTTTGCATCAGAGCGACAATTTTTGAGATAGTTATTACAACTGTTTAAAGGTTGTCAAACGTTGTTTCTCGTTGTATATCCTTTAATTCTAGAGTTAAATTGATAAATAACGTGTACGAATTTGTTTAACGCATTTGTTTTGGTTACTAGACGTCTCCGTTCTCGTGTAGCCTACATATTGCGTTTTTTTTTTAATTTGCTTACCGGGCTAAAGGTTAGCATGCTTAAAATACGTAAGTCGTTTTGTTCAACAAATTTAAGTAGATAACTCATCAGTTGTTTGCATCAGAGCGACAATTTTTGAGATAGTTATTAAAACTGTTTAAAGGTGTCAAACGTTGTTTCTCGTTGTATATCCTTTAATTCTAGAGTTAAATTGATAAATAACGTGTACGAATTTGTTTAACGCATTTGTTTTGGTTACTCGACGTCTCCGTTCTCGTGTAGCCTACATATTGCGTTTTTTTTTAATTTGCTTACCGGGTTAAAGGTTAGCATGCTTAAAATACGTAAGTCGTTTTGTTCAACAAATTTAACTAGATAACTCATCAGTCGTTTGCATCAGAGCGACAATTTTTGAGATAGTTATTAAAAGTGTTTAAAGGTTGTCAAACGTTGTTTCTCGTTGTATATCCTTTAATTCTAGAGTTAAATTGATAAATAACGTGTACGAATTTGTTTAACGCATTTGTTTTGGTTACTCGACGTCTCCGTTCTCATGTAGCCTACATATTGCGTTTTTTTTTTTTAATTTGCTTACCGGGCTAAAGGTTAGCATGCTTAAAATACGTAAGTCGTTTTGTTCAACAAATTTGAGTAGATAACTCAGCAGTTGTTTGCATCAGAGCGACAATTTTTGAGATAGTTATTAAAACTGTTTAAAGGTTGTCAAACGTTGTTTCTCGTTGTATATCCTTTAATTCTAGAGTTAAATTGATAAATAACGTGTACGAATTGGTTTAACGCATTTGTTTTGGTTACTCGACGTCTCCGTTCTCGTGTAGCCTACATATTGCGTTTTTTTTTTTTTAATTTGCTTACCGGGCTAAAGGTTAGCGTGCTTAAAATACGTAAGTCGTTTTGTTCAACAAATTTGATTAGATAACTCAGCAGTTGTTTGCATCAGAGCGACATTTTTTGAGATAGTTATTAAAACTGTTTAAAGGTTGTCAAACGTTGTTTCTCGTTGTATATCCTTTAATTCTAGAGTTAAATTGATAAATAACGTGTACGAATTTGTTTAACGCATTTGTTTTGGTTACTCGACGTCTTCGTTCTCGTGTAGCCAACATATTGCGTTTTTTTTTTTAATTTGCTTACCGGGCTAAAGGTTAGCATGCTTAAAATACGTAAGTCGTTTTGTTCAACAAATTTAAGTAGATAACTCATCAGTTGTTTGCATCAGAGCGACAATTTTTGAGATAGTTATTAAAACTGTTTAAAGGTTGTCAAACGTTGTTTCTCGTTGTATATCCTTTAATTCTAGAGTTAAATTGATAAATAACGTGTACGAATTTGTTTAACGCATTTATTTAACGCATTTGTTTTGGTTACTCGACGTCTCCGTTCTCGTGTAGCCTACATATTGCGTTTTTTTTTTAATTTGCTTACCGGGCTAAAGGTTAGCATGCTTAAAATACGTAAGTCGTTTTGTTCAACAAATTTGAGTAGATAACGCAGCAGTTGTTTGCATCAGAGCGACAATTTTTGAGATAGTTATTAAAACTGTTTAAAGGTTGTCAAACGTTGTTTCTCGTTGTATATCCTTTAATTCTAGAGTTAAATTGATAAATAACGTGTACGATTTTGTTTAACGCATTTGTTTTGGTTACTCGACGTCTCCGTTCTCGTGTAGCCTACATATTGCGTTTTTTTTTTGATTTGCTTACCGGGCTAAAGGTTAGCATGCTTAAAATACGTAAGTCGTTTTGTTCAACAAATTTGAGTAGATAATTCGCAGTTTTTTCCATCAGAGCGACAATTTTTGAGATAGTTATTAAAACTGTTTAAAGGTTGTCAAACGTTGTTTCTCGTTGTATATCCTTTAATTCTAGAGTTAAATTGATAAATAACGTGTACGAATTTGTTTAACGCATTTGTTTTGGTTACTCGACGTCTCCGTTCTCGTGAAGCCTACATATTGCGTTTTTTTTTTTATTTGCTTACCGGGCTAAAGGTTAGCATGTTTAAAATACGTAAGTCGTTTTGTTCAACAAATTTGAGTAGATAACTCAGCAGTTGTTTCCATCAGAGCGACAATTTTTGAGATAGTTATTAAAACTGTTTAAAGGTTGTCAAACGTTGTTTCTCGTTGTATATCCTTTAATTCTAGAGTTAAATTGATAAATAACGTGTACGAATTTGTTTAACGCATTTGTTTTGGTTACTCGACGTCTCCGTTCTCGTGTAGCCTACATATTGCGTTTTTTTTTTTAATTTGCTTACCGGGCTAAAGGCTAGCATGCTTAAAATACGTAAGCCGTTTTGTTCAACAAATTTGAGTAGATAACTCATCAGTTGTTTGCATCAGAGCGACAATTTTTGAGATAGTTATTAAAACTGTTTAAAGGTTGTCAAACGTTGTTTCTCGTTGTACATCCTTTAATTCTAGAGTTAAATTGATAAATAACGTGTACGAATTTGTTTAACGCATTTGTTTTGGTTTCTCGACGTCTCCGTTCTCGTGTAGCCTACATATTGCGTTTTTTTTTTAATTTGCTTACCGGGCTAAATGTTAGCATGCTTAAAATACGTAAGTCGTTTTGTTCAACAAATTTAAGTAGATAACTCATCAGTTGTTTGCATCAGGACGACAATTTTTGAGATAGTTATTAAAACTGTTTAAAGGTTGTCAAACGTTGTTTCTCGTTGTATATCCTTTAATTCTAGATTTAAATTCATAAATAACGTGTACGAATTTGTTTAACGCATTTGTTCTGGTTACTCGACGTCTCCGTTCTCGTGTAGCCTACATATTGCGTTTTTTTTTAATTTGCTTACCGGGCTAAAGGTTAGCATGCTTAAAATACGTAAGTCGTTTTGTTCAACAAATTTAAGTAGATAACTCATCAGTCGTTTGCACCAGAGCGACAATTTTTGAGATAGTTATTAAAAGTGTTTAAAGGTTGTCAAACGTTGTTTCTCGTTGTATATCCTTTAATTCTAGAGTTAAATTGATAAATAACGTGTACGAATTTGTTTAACGCATTTGTTTTGGTTACTCGACGTCTCCGTTCTCGTGTAGCCTACATATTGCGTTTTTTTTTTTTAATTTGCTTACCGGGCTAAAGGTAAGCATGCTTAAAATACGTAAGTCGTTTTGTTCAACAAATTTGAATAGATAACTCAGCAGTTGTTTGCATCAGAGCGACAATTTTTGAGATAGTTATTAAAACTGTTTAAAGGTTGTCAAACGTTGTTTCTCTTTGTATATCCTTTAATTCTAGACTTAAATTGATAAATAACGTGTACGAATTTGTTTAGCGCATTTGTTTTGGTTACTCGACGTCTCCGTTCTCGTGTAGCCTACATATTGCGTTTTTTTTTTAATTTGCTTACCGGGCTAAAGGTTAGCATGCTCAAAATACGTAAGTCGTTTTGTTCAACAAATTTAAGTAGATAACTCATCAGTCGTTTGCATCAGAGCGACAATTTTTGAGATAGTTATTAAAAGTGTTTAAAGGTTGTCAAACGTTGTTTCTCGTTGTATATCCTTTAATTCTAGAGTTAAGTTGATAAATAACGTGTACGAATTTGGTTAACGCATTTGTTTTGGTTACTCGACGTCTCCGTTCTCGTGTAGCCTACATATTGCGTTTTTTTTTTTTAATTTGCTTACCGGGCTAAAGGTTAGCATGCTTAAAATACGTAAGTCGTTTTGTTCAACAAATTTGAGTAGATAACTCAGCAGTTGTTTGCATCAGAGCGACAATTTTTGAGATAGTTATTAAAACTGTTTAAAGGTTGTCAAACGTTGTTTCTCGTTGTATATCCTTTAATTCTAGAGTTAAATTGATAAATAACGTGTACGAATTTGTTTAACGCATTTGTTTTGGTTAC
This sequence comes from Eurosta solidaginis, assembly GCF_040869045.1. NCBI lineage: Eukaryota > Metazoa > Arthropoda > Insecta > Diptera > Tephritidae > Eurosta > Eurosta solidaginis. Next base: position 725,847 of record NW_027136917.1, on the reverse strand, counting down.
TCGACGTCTCCGTTCTCGTGTAGCCTACATATTGCGTTTTTTTTTTTTAATTTGCTTACCGGGCTAAAGGTTAACATGCTTAAAATACGTAAGTAGTTTTGTTCAACAAATTTAAGTAGATAACTCATCAGTTGTTTGCATCAGAGCGACAATTTTTGAGATAGTTACTAAAACTGTTTAAAGGTTATCAAACGTTGTATCTCGTTGCATATCCTTTAATTCTAGAGTTAAATTGATAAATACCGTGTACGAATTTGTTTAACGCATTTGTTTTGGTTACTCGACGTCTCCGTTCTCGTGTAGCCTACAAATTGCGTTTTTTTTTTAATTTGCTTACCGGGCTAAAGGTTAGCATGCTTAAAATACGTAAGTCGTTTTGTTCAACAAATTTGAGTAGATAACTCAGCAGTTGTTTGCATCAGAGCGACAATTTTTGAGATAGTTATTAAAACTGTTTAAAGGTTTTCAAACGTTGTTTCTCGTTTTATATCCTTTAATTCTAGAGTTAAATTGATAAATAACGTGTACGAATTTGTTTAACGCATTTTTTTTGGTTACTCGACGTCTCCGTTCTCGTGTAGCCTACATATTGCGTTTTTTTTTTTATTTGCTTACCGGGCTAAAGGTTAGCATGCTTAAAATACGTAAGTCGTTTTGTTCAACAAATTTGAGTAGATAACTCTGCAGTTGTTTGCATCAGAGCGAAAATTTTTGAGATAGTTATTAAAGCTGTTTAAAGGTTGTCAAACGTTGTTTCTCGTTGTATATCCTTTAATTCTAGAGTTAAATTGATAAATAACGTGTACGAATTTGTTTAACGCATTTGTTTTGGTTACTCGACGTCTTCGTTCTCGTGTAGCCTACATATTGCGTTTTTTTTTTATTTTGCTTACCGGGCTAAAGGTTAGCATGCTTAAAATACGTAAGTCGTTTTCTTCAACAAATTTAAGTAGATAACTCATCAGTTGTTTGCATCAGAGCGACAATTTTTGAGATAGTTATTAAAACTGTTTAAAGGTTGTCAAACGTTGTTTCTCGTTGTATATCCTTTAATTCTAGAGTTAAATTGATAAATAACGTGTACGAATTTGTTTAACCCATTTGTTTAACGCATTTGTTTTGGTTACTCGACTTCTCCGTTCTCGTGTAGCCTACATATTGCGTTTTCTTTTTTAATTTGCTTACCGGGCTAAAGGTTAGCATGCTTAAAATACGTAAGTCGTTTTGTTCAACAAATTTGAGTAGATAACTCAGCAGTTGTTTGCATCAGAGCGACAATTTTTGAGATAGTTATTAAAACTGTTTAAAGGTTGTCAAACGTTGTTTCTCGTTGTATATCCTTTAATTCTAGAGTTAAATTGATAAATAACGTGTACGAATTTGTTTAACGCATTTGTTTTGGTTACTCGACGTCTACGTTCTCGTGTAGCCTACATATTGCGTTTTTTTTTTTTATTTGCTTACCGGGCTAAAGGTTAGCATGTTTAAAATACGTAAGTCGTTTTGTTCAACAAATTTGAGTAGATAACTCAGCAGTTGTTTCCATCAGAGCGACAATTTTTGAGATAGTTATTAAAACTGTTTAAAGGTTATCAAACGTTGTTTCTCGTTGTATATCCTTTAATTCTAGAGTGAAATTGATAAATAACGTGTACGAATTTGTTTAACGCATTTGTTTTGGTTACTCGACGTCTCCGTTCTCGTGTAGCCTATATATTGCGTTTTTTTTTTTAATTTGCTTACCGGGCTAAAGGTTAGCATGCTTAAAATACGTAAGTCGTTTTCTTCAACAAATTTGAGTAGATAACTCATCAGTTGTTTGCATCAGAGCGACAATTTTTGAGATAGTTATTAAAACAGTTTAAAGGTTGTCAAACGTTGTTTCTCGTTGTATATCCTTTAATTCTAGAGTTAAATTGATAAATAACGTGTACGAATTTGTTTAACGCATTTGTTTTGGTTTCTCGACGTCTCCGTTCTCGTGTAGCCTACATATTGCGTTTTTTTTTTAATTTGCTTACCGGGCTAAATGTTAGCATGCTTAAAATACGTAAGTCGTTTTGTTCAACAAATTTAAGTAGATAACTCATTAGTTGTCTGCATCAGAGCGACAATTTTTGAGATAGTTATTAAAACTCTTTAAAGGTTGTCAAACGTTGTTTCTCGTTGTATATCCTTTAATTCTAGAGTTAAATTGATAAATAACGTGTACGAATTTGTTTAACGCATTTGTTTTGGTTACTCGACGTCTCCGTTCTCGTGTAGCCTACGTATTGCGTTTTTTTTTTTTAATTTGCTTACCGGGCTAAAGGTTAGTATGCTTAAAATACGTAAGTCGGTTTTTTCAACAAATTTGAGTAGATAACTCAGCAGTTGTTTCCATCAGAGCGACAATTTTTGAGATAGTTATTAAAACTGTTTAAAGGTTGTCAAACGTTGTTTCTCGTTGTATATCCTTTAATTCTAGAGTTAAATTGATAAATAACGTGTACGAATTTGTTTAACGCATTTGTTTTGGTTACTCGACGTCTCTGTTCTCGTGTAGCCTACATTTTGCGTTTTTTTTTAATTTGCTTACCGGACTAAAGGTTAGCATGTTTAAAATACGTAAGTCGTTTTGTTCAACAAATTTGAGTAGATAACTCAGCAGTTGTTTGCATCAGAGCGACAATTTTTGAGATAGTTATTACAACTGTTTAAAGGTTGTCAAACGTTGTTTCTCGTTGTATATCCTTTAATTCTAGAGTTAAATTGATAAATAACGTGTACGAATTTGTTTAACGCATTTGTTTTGGTTACTAGACGTCTCCGTTCTCGTGTAGCCTACATATTGCGTTTTTTTTTTTTAATTTGCTTACCGGGCTAAAGGTTAGCATGCTTAAAATACGTAAGTCGTTTTGTTCAACAAATTTAAGTAGATAACTCATCAGTTGTTTGCATCAGAGCGACAATTTTTGAGATAGTTATTAAAACTGTTTAAAGGTGTCAAACGTTGTTTCTCGTTGTATATCCTTTAATTCTAGAGTTAAATTGATAAATAACGTGTACGAATTTGTTTAACGCATTTGTTTTGGTTACTCGACGTCTCCGTTCTCGTGTAGCCTACATATTGCGTTCTTTTTTAATTTGCTTACCGGGCTAAAGGTTAGCATGCTTAAAATACGTAAGTCGTTTTGTTCAACAAATTTAAGTAGATAACTCATCAGTCGTTTGCATCAGAGCGACAATTTTTGAGATAGTTATTAAAAGTGTTTAAAGGTTGTCAAACGTTGTTTCTCGTTGTATATCCTTTAATTCTAGAGTTAAATTGATAAATAACGTGTACGAATTTGTTTAACGCATTTGTTTTGGTTACTCGACGTCTCCGTTCTCGTGTAGCCTACATATTGCGTTTTTTTTTAATTTGCTTACCGGGCTAAAGGTTAGCATGCTTAAAATACGTAAGTCGTTTTGTTCAACAAATTTAAGTAGATAACTCATCAGTTGTTTGCATCAGAGCGACAATTTTTGAGATAGTTATTAAAACTGTTTAAAGGTTGTCAAACGAAGTTTCTCGTTGTATATCCTTAAATTCTAGAGTTAAATTGATAAATAACGTGTACGAATTTGTTTAACGCATTTGTTTTGGTTACTCGACGTCTCCGTTCTCGTGTAGCCTACATATTGCGTTTTTTTTTTAATTTGCTTACCGGGCTAAAGGTTAGCATGCTTAAAATACGTAAGTCGTTTTGTTCAACAAATTTAAGTAGATAACTCATCAGTTGTTTGCATCAGAGCGACAATTTTTGAGATAGTTATTAAAACTGTTTAAAGGTTGTCAAACGTTGTTTCTCGTTGTATATCCTTTACTTCTAGAGTTAAATTGATAAATAACGTGTACGAATTTGTTTAACGCATTTGTTTTGGTTACTCGACGTCTCCGTTCTCCTGTAGCCTACATATTGCGTTTTTTTTTTAATTTGCTTACCGGGCTAAAGGTTAGCATTCTTAAAATACGTAAGTCGTTTTGTTCAACAAATTTAAGTAGATAACTCATCAGTTGTTTGCATCAGAGCGACAATTTTTGAGATAGTTATTAAAACTGTTTAAAGGTTGTCAAACTTTGTTTCTCGTTGTATATCCTTTAATTCTAGAGTTAGATTGATAAATAACGTGTACGAATTTGTATAACGCATTTGTTTTGGTTACTCGACGTCTCCGTTCTCGTGTAGCCTACATATTGCGTTTTGTTTTTAATTTGCTTACCGGGCTAAAGGTTAGCATGCTTAAAATACGTAAGTCGTTTTGTTCAACAAATTTGAGTAGATAACTCAGCAGTTGTTTCCATCAGAGCGACAATTTTTGAGATAGTTATTAAAACTGTTTAAAGGTTGTCAAACGTTGTTTCTCGTTGTATATCCTTTAATTCTAGAGTTAAATTGATAAATAACGTGTACGAATTTGTTTAACGCATTTGTTTTGGTTACTCGACGTCTCCGTTCTCGTGTAGCCTACATATTGCGTTTTTTTTTTTAATTTGCTTACCGGGCTAAAGGTTAGCATGCTTAAAATACGTAAGTCGTTTTGTTCAACAAATTTAAGTAGATAACTCATCAGTTGTTTGCATCAGAGAGTCAATTTTTGAGATAGTTATTAAAACTGTTTAAAGGTTGTCAAACGTTGTTTCTCGTTGTATATCCTTTAATTCTAGAGTTAAATTGATAAATAACGTGTACGAATTTGTTTAACGCATTTGTTTTGGTTACTCGACGTCTCCTTTCTCGTGTAGCCTACATATTGTTTTTTTTTTTAATTTGCTTACCGGGCTAAAGGTTAGCATGTTTAAAATACGTAAGTCGTTTTGTTCAACAAATTTGAGTAGATAACTCAGCAGTTGTTTGCATCAGAGCGACAATTTTTGAGATAGTTATTAAAACTGTTTAAAGGTTGTCAAACGTTGTTTCTCGTTGTATATCCTTTAATTCTAGGGTTAAATTGATAAATAACGTGTACGAATTTGTTTAACGCATTTGTTTTGGTTACTCGACGTCTCCGTTCTCGTGTAGCCTACATATTGCGTTTTTTTTTTTTAATTTGCTTACCGGGCTAAAGGTTAGCATGCTTAAAATACGTAAGTCGTTTTGTTCAACAAATTTAAGTAGATAACTCATCAGTTGTTTGCATCAGAGCGACAATTTTTGAGATAGTTATTAAAACTGTTTAAAGGTTGTCAAACGTTGTTTCTCGTTGTATATCCTTCAATTCTAGAGTTAAATTGATAAATAACGTGTACGAATTTGTTTAACGCATTTGTTTTGGTTACTCGACGTCTCCGTTCTCGTGTAGCCTACATATTGCGTTTTTTTTTTTAATTTGCTTACCGGGCAAATTTGTTCAACAAATTTAAGTAGATAACTCATCAGTTGTTTGCATCAGAGCGACAATTTTTGAGATAGTTATTAAAACTGTTTAAAGGTTGTCAAACGTTGTTTCTCGTTGTATATCCTTTAATTCTAGAGTTAAATTGATAAATAACGTGTACGAATTTGTTTAACGCATTTGTTTTGGTTACTCGACGTCTCCGTTCTCGTGTAGCCTACATATTGCGTTTTTTTTTTAATTTGCTTACCGGGCTAAAGGTTAGCATGTTTAAAATACGTAAGTCGTTTTGTTCAACAAATTTAAGTAGATAACTCATCAGTTGTTTGCATCAGAGCGACAATTTTTGAGATAGTTATTAAAACTGTTTAAAGGTTGTCAAACGTTGTTTCTCGTTGTATATCCTTTAATTCTAGAGTTAAATTGATAAATAACGTGTACGAATTTGTTTAACGCATTTGTTTTGGTTACTCGACGTCTCCGTTCTCGTGTAGCCTACATATTGCGTTTTTTTTTTAATTTGCTTACCGGGCTAAAGGTTAGCATGCTTAAAATACGTAAGTCGTTTTGTTCAACAAATTTGAGTAGATAACTCAGCAGTTGTTTGCATCAGAGCGACAATTTTTGAGATAGTTATTAAAACTGTTTAAAGGTTGTCAAACGTTGTTTCTCGTTGTATATCCTTTAATTCTAGAGTTAAATTGATAAATAACGTGTAGGAATTTGTTTAACGCATTTGTTTTGGTTACTCGACGTCTCCGTTCTCGTGTAGCCTACATATTGCGTTTTTTTTTTTTAATTTGCTTACCGGGCTAAAGGTTAGCATGCTTAAAATACGTAAGTCGTTTTGTTCAACAAATTTAAGTAGATAACTCATCAGTTGTTTGCATCAGAGCGACAATTTTTGAGATAGTTATTAAAACTGTTTAAAGGTTGTCAAACGTTGTTTCTCGTTGTATATCCTTCAATTCTAGAGTTAAATTGATAAATAACGTGTACGAATTTGTTTAACGCATTTGTTTTGGTTACTCGACGTCTCCGTTCTCGTGTAGCCTACATATTGCGTTTTTTTTTTTTAATTTGCTTACCGGGCTAAAGGTTAGCATGCTTAAAATACGTAAGTCGTTTTGTTCAACAAATTTGAGTAGATAACTCAGCAGTTGTTTGCATCAGAGCGACAATTTTTGAGATAGTTATTAAAACTGTTTAAAGGTTGTCAAACGTTGTTTCTCGTTGTATATGCTTTAATTCTAATGTTAAATTGATAAATAACGTGTACGAATTTGTTTAACGCATTTGTTTTGGTTACTCGACGTCTCCGTTCTCGTGTAGCCTACATATTGCGTTTTTTTTAATTTGCTTACCGGGCTAAAGGTTAGCATGCTTAAAATACGTAAGTCGTTTTGTTCAACAAATTTGAGTAGATAACGCAGCAGTTGTTTCCATCAGAGCGACAATTTTTGAGATAGTTATTAAAACTGTTTAAAGGTTGTCAAACGTTGTTTCTCGTTGTATATCCTTTAATTCTAGAGTTAAATTGATAAATAACGTGTAGGAATTTGTTTAACGCATTTGTTTTGGTTACTCGACGTCTCCGTTCTCGTGTAGCCTACATATTGCGTTTTTTTTTTTTAATTTGCTTACCGGGCTAAAGGTTAGCATGCTTAAAATACGTAAGTCGTTTTGTTCAACAAATTTAAGTAGATAACTCATCAGTTGTTTGCATCAGAGCGACAATTTTTGAGATAGTTATTAAAACTGTTTAAAGGTTGTCAAACGTTGTTTCTCGTTGTATATCCTTCAATTCTAGAGTTAAATTGATAAATAACGTGTACGAATTTGTTTAACGCATTTGTTTTGGTTACTCGACGTCTCCGTTCTCGTGTAGCCTACATATTGCGTTTTTTTTTTTTAATTTGCTTACCGGGCAAATTTGTTCAACAAATTTAAGTAGATAACTCATCAGTTGTTTGCATCAGAGCGACAATTTTTGAGATAGTTATTAAAACTGTTTAAAGGTTGTCAAACGTTGTTTCTCGTTGTATATCCTTTAATTCTAGAGTTAAATTGATAAATAACGTGTACGAATTTGTTTAACGCATTTGTTTTGGTTACTCGACGTCTCCGTTCTTGTGTAGCCTACATATTGCGTTTTTTTTTTTAATTTGCTTACCGGGCTAAAGGTTAGCATTCTTAAAATACGTAAGTCGTTTTGTTCAACAAATTTAAGTAGATAACTCATCAGTTGTTTGCATCAGAGCGACAATTTTTGAGATAGTTATTAAAACTGTTTAAAGGTTGTCAAACGTTGTTTCTCGTTGTATATCCTTTAATTCTAGAGTTAAATTGATAAATAACGTGTACGAATTTGTTTAACGCATTTGTTTTGGTTACTCGACGTCTCCGTTCTCGTGTAGCCTACATATTGCGTTTTTTTTAATTTGCTTACCAGGCTAAAGGTTAGCATGCTTAAAATACGTAAGTCGTTTTGTTCAACAAATTTGAGTAGATAACGCAGCAGTTGTTTCCATCAGAGCGACAATTTTTGAGATAGTTATTAAAACTGTTTAAAGGTTGTCAAACGTTGTTTCTCGTTGTATATCCTTTAATTCTAGAGTTAAATTGATAAATAACGTGTAGGAATTTGTTTAACGCATTTGTTTTGGTTACTCGACGTCTCCGTTCTCGTGTAGCCTACATATTGCTTTTTTTTTAATTTGCTTACCGGGCTAAAGGTTAGCATGTTTAAAATACGTAAGTCGTTTTGTTCAACAAATTTGAGTAGATAACTCAGCAGTTGTTTGCATCAGAGCGACAATTTTTGAGATAGTTATTAAAACTGTTTAAAGGTTGTCAAACGTTGTTTCTCGTTGTATATCCTTTAATTCTAGAGTTAAATTGATAAATAACGTGTACGAATTTGTTTAACGCATTTGTTTTGGTTACTCGACGTCTCCGTTCTCGTGTACCCTACATATTGCGTTTTTTTTTTAATTTGCTTACCTGGCTAAAGGTTAGCATGCTTAAAATACGTAAGTCGTTTTGTTCAACAAATTTGAGTAGATAACTCAGCAGTTGTTTCCATCAGAGCGACAATTTTTGAGATAGTTATTAAAACTATTTAAAGGTTGTCAAACGTTGTTTCTCGTTGTATATCCTTTAATTCTAGAGTTAAATTGATAAATAACGTGTACGAATTTGTTTAACGCATTTGTTTTGGTTACTCGACGTCTCCGTTCTCGTGTAGCCTACATATTGCGTTTTTTTTTTAATTTGCTTACCGGGCTAAAGGTTAGCTTGTTTAAAATACGTAAGTCGTTTCGTTCAACAAATTTAAGTAGATAACTCATCAGTTGTTTGCATCAGAGCGACAATTTTTGAGATAGTTATTAAAACTGTTTAAAGGTTGTCAAACGTTGTTTCTCGTTGTATATCCTTTAATTGTAGAGTTAAATTGATAAATAACGTGTACGAATTTGTTTAACCCATTTGTTTTGGTTACTCGACGGCTCCGTTCTCGTGTAGCCTACATATTGCGTTTTTTTTTAATTTGCTTACCGGGCTAAAGGTTAGCATGCTTAAAATACGTAAGTCGTTTTGTTCAACAAATTTGAGTAGATAACTCAGCAGTTGTTTCCATCAGAGCGACAATTTTTGAGATAGTTATTAAAACTGTTTAAAGGTTGTCAAACGTTGTTTCTCGTGGTATATCCTTTAATTCTAGAGTTAAATTGATAAATAACGTGTACGAATTTCTTTAACGCATTTGTTTTGGTTACTCGACGTCTCCGTTCTCGTGTAGCCTACATATTGCGTTTTTTTTTTAATTTGCTTACCGGGCTAAAGGTTAGCATGCTTAAAATACGTAAGTCGTTTTGTTCAACAAATTTAATTAGATAACTCATCAGTTGTTTGCATCAGAGCGACAATTTTTGAGATAGTTATTAAAACTGTTTAAAGGTTGTCAAACGTTGTTTCTCGTTGTATATCCTTTAATTCTGGAGTTAAATTGATAAATAACGTGTACGAATTTGTTTAACGCATTTGTTTTGGTTACTTGACGTCTCCGTTCTCGTGTAGCCTACATATTGCGTTTTTTTTTAATTTGCTTACCGGGCTAAAGGTTAGCATGCTTAAAATACGTAAGTCGTTTTGTTCAACAAATTTAAGTAGATAACTCATCAGTTGTTTGCATCAGAGCGACAATTTTTGAGATAGTTATTAAAACTGTTTAAAGGTTGTCAAACGTTGTTTCTCGTTGTATATCCTTTAATTCTAGAGTTAAATTGATAAATAACGTGTACGAATTTGTTTAACGCATTTGTTTTGGTTACTCGACGTCTCCGTTCTCGTGTAGCCTACATATTGCGTTTTTTTAATTTGCTTACCGGGCTAAAGGTTAGCATGCTTAAAATACGTAAGTCGTTTTGTTAAACAAATTTAAGTAGATAACTCATCAGTTTGCATCAGAGCGACAATTTTTGAGATAGTTATTAAAACTGTTTAAAGGTTGTCAAACGTTGTTTCTCGTTGTATATCCTTTAATTCTAGAGTTAAATTGATAAATAACGTGTACGAATTTGTTTAACGCATTTGTTTTGGTTACTCGACGTCTCCGTTCTCGTGTAGCCTACATATTGCGTTTTTTTTTTAATTTGCTTACCGGGCTAAAGGTTAGCATGCTTAAAATACGTAAGTCGTTTTGTTCAACAAATTTAAGTAGATAACTCAGCAGTTGTTTGCATCAGAGCGACAATTTTTGAGATAGTTATTAAAACTGTTTAAAGGTTGTCAAACGTTGTTTCTCGTTGTATATCCTTTGATTCTAGAGTTAAATTGATAAATAACGTGTACGAATTTGTCTAACGCATTTGTTTTGGTTACTCGACCTCTCCGTTCTCGTGTAGCCTACATATTGCGTTTTTTTTAAATTTGCTTACCGGGCTAAAGGTTAGCATGCTTAAAATACGCAAGTCGTTTTGTTAAACAAATTTAAGTAGATAACTCATCAGTTTGCATCAGAGCGACAATTTTTGAGATAGTTATTAAAACTGTTTAAAGGTTGTCAAACGTTGTTTCTCGTTGTATATCCTTTAATTCTAGAGTTAAATTGATAAATAACGTGTACGAATTTGTTTAACGCATTTGTTTTGGTTACTCGACGTCTCCGTTCTCGTGTAGCCTACATATTGCGTTTTTTTTTTAATTTGCTTACCGGGCTAAAGGTTAGCATGCTTAAAATACGTAAGTCGTTTTGTTAAACAAATTTAAGTAGATAACTCATCAGTTGTTTGCATCAGAGCGACCATTTTTGAGATAGTTATTAAAACTGTTTAAAGGTTGTCAAACGTTGTTTCTCGTTGTATATCCTTTAATTCTAGAGTTAAATTGATAAATAACGTGTACGAATTTGTTTAACGCATTTGTTTTGCTTACTCGACGTCTCCGTTCTCGTGTAGCCTACATATTGCGTTTTTTTTTAATTTGCTTACCGGGCTAAAGGTTAGCATGCTTAAAATACGTAAGTCGTTTTGTTAAACAAATTTAAGTAGATAACTCATCAGTTTGCATCAGAGCGACAATTTTTGAGATAGTTATTAAAACTGTTTAAAGGTTGTCAAACGTTGTTTCTCGTTGTATATCCTTTAATTCTAGAGTTAAATTGATAAATAACGTGTACGAATTTGTTTAACGCATTTGTTTTGGTTACTCGACGTCTCCGTTCTCGTGTAGCCTACATATTGCGTTTTTTTTTAATTTGCTTACCGGGCTAAAGATTAGCATGCTTAAAATACGTAAGTCGTTTTGTTCAACAAATTTGAGTAGATAACTCAGCAGTTGTTTGCATCAGAGTGACAATTTTTGAGATAGTTACTAAAACTGTTTAAAGGTTGTCAAACGTTGTTTCTCGTTGTATATCCTTTAATTCTAGAGTTAAATTGATAAATAACGTGTACGAATTTGTTTAACGCATTTGTTTTGGTTACTCGACGTCTCCGTTCTCGTGTAGCCTACATATTGCGTTTTTTTTTTTAATTTGATTACCGGGCTAAAGGTTAGCATGTTTAAAATACGTAAGTCGTTTTGTTCAACAAATTTAAGTAGATAACTCAGCAGTTGTTTGCATCAGAGCGACAATTTTTGAGATAGTTATTAAAACTGTTTAAAGGTTGTCAAACGTTGTTTCTCGTTGTATATCCTTTAATTCTAGAGTTAAATTGATAAATAACGTGTACGAATTTGTTAAACGCATTTGTTTTGGTTACTCGACGTCTCCGTTCTCGTGTAGCCTACATATTGCGTTTTTTTTTTAATTTGCTTACCGGGCTAAAGGTTAGCATGTTTAAAATACGTAAGTCGTTTTGTTCAACAAATTTGAGTAGATAACTCAGCAGTTGTTTCCATCAGAGCGACAATTTTTGAGATAGTTATTAAAACTGTTTAAAGGTTGTCAAACGTTGTTTCTCGTTGTATATCCTTTAATTCTAGAGTTAAATTGATAAATAACGTGTACGAATTTGTTTAACGCATTTGTTTTGGTTACTCGACGTCTCCGTTCTCGTGTAGCCTACATATTGCGTTTTTTTTTTAATTTGCTTACCGGGCTAAAGGTTAGCATGCTTAAAATACGTAGGTCGTTTTGTTCAACAAATTTAAGTAGATAACTCATCAGTTGTTTGCATCAGAGCGACCATTTTTGAGATAGTTATTAAAACTGTTTAAAGGTTGTCAAACGTTGTTTCTCGTTGTATATCCTTTAATTCTAGAGTTAAATTGATAAATAACGTGTACGAATTTGTTTAACGCATTTGTTTTGGTTACTCGACGTCTCCGTTCTCGTGTAGCCTACATATTGCGTTTTTTTTTTAATTTGTTTACCGGGCTAAAGGTTAGCATGTTTAAAATACGTAAGTCGTTTTGTTCAACAAATTTGAGTAGATAACTCAGCAGTTGTTTGCATCAGAGCGACAATTTTTGAGATAGTTATTAAAACTGTTTAAAGGTTGTCAAACGTTGTTTCTCGTTGTATATCCTTTAACTCTAGAGTTAAATTGATAAATAACGTGTACGAATTTGTTTAACGCATTTGTTTTGATTACTCGACGTCTCCGTTCTCGTGTAGCCTACATATTGCGTTTTTTTTTTTTATTTGCTTACCGGGCTAAAGGTTAGCATGCTTAAAATACGTAAGTCGTTTTGTTCAACAAATTTGAGTAGATAACTCAGCAGTTGTTTCCATCAGAGCGACAATTTTTGAGATAGTTATTAAAACTGTTTAAAGGTTGTCAAACGTTGTTTCTCGTTGTATATCCTTTAATTCTAGAGTTAAATTGATAAATAACGTGTACGAATTTGTTAAACGCATTTGTTTTGGTTACTCGACGTCTCCGTTCTCGTGTAGCCTACATATTGCGTTTTTTTTTTTTAATTGGCTTACCGGGCTAAAGGTTAGCATGCTTAAAATACGTAAGTCGTTTTGTTCAACAAATTTGAGTAGATAACTCAGCAGTTGTTTCCATCAGAGCGACAATTTTTGAGATAGTTATTAAAACTGTTTAAAGGTTGTCAAACGTTGTTTCTCGTTGTATATCCTTTAATTCTAGAGTTAAATTGATAAATAACGTGTACGAATTTGTTAAACGCATTTGTTTTGGTTACTCGACGTCTCCGTTCTCGTGTAGCCTACATATTGCGTTTTTTTTTAATTTGCTTACCGGGCTAAAGGTTAGCATGTTTAAAATACGTAAGTCGTTTTGTTCAACAAATTTGAGTAGATAACTCAGCAGTTGTTTCCATCAGAGCGACAATTTTTGAGATAGTTATTAAAACTGTTTAAAGGTTGTCAAACGTTGTTTCTCGTTGTATATCCTTTAATTCTAGAGTTAAATTGATAAATAACGTGTACGAATTTGTTTAACGCATTTGTTTTGGTTACTCGACGTCTCCGTTCTCGTGTAGCCTACATATTGCGTTTTTTTTTTAATTTGCTTACCGGGCTAAAGGTTAGCATGCTTAAAATACGTAGGTCGTTTTGTTCAACAAATTTAAGTAGATAACTCATCAGTTGTTTGCATCAGAGCGACCATTTTTGAGATAGTTATTAAAACTGTTTAAAGGTTGTCAAACGTTGTTTCTCGTTGTATATCCTTTAATTCTAGAGTTAAATTGATAAATAACGTGTACGAATTTGTTTAACGGATTTGTTTTGGTTACTCGACGTCTCCGTTCTCGTGTAGCCTACATATTGCGTTTTTTTTTTAATTTGTTTACCGGGCTAAAGGTTAGCATGTTTAAAATACGTAAGTCGTTTTGTTCAACAAATTTGAGTAGATAACTCAGCAGTTGTTTGCATCAGAGCGACAATTTTTGAGATAGTTATTAAAACTGTTTAAAGGTTGTCAAACGTTGTTTCTCGTTGTATATCCTTTAACTCTAGAGTTAAATTGATAAATAACGTGTACGAATTTGTTTAACGCATTTGTTTTGATTACTCGACGTCTCCGTTCTCGTGTAGCCTACATATTGCGTTTTTTTTTTTTTATTTGCTTACCGGGCTAAAGGTTAGCATGCTTAAAATACGTAAGTCGTTTTGTTCAACAAATTTGAGTAGATAACTCAGCAGTTGTTTCCATCAGAGCGACAATTTTTGAGATAGTTATTAAAACTGTTTAAAGGTTGTCAAACGTTGTTTCTCGTTGTATATCCTTTAATTCTAGAGTTAAATTGATAAATAACGTGTACGAATTTGTTTAACGCATTTGTTTTGGTTACTCGACGTCTCCGTTCTCGTGTAGCCTACATATTGCGTTTTTTTTTTTTAATTGGCTTACCGGGCTAAAGGTTAGCATGCTTAAAATACGTAAGTCGTTTTGTTCAACAAATTTGAGTAGATAACTCAGCAGTTGTTTGCATCAGAGCGACAATTTTTGAGATAGTTATTAAAACTGTTTAAAGGTTGTCAAACGTTGTTTCTCGTTGTATATCCTTTAATTCTAGAGTTAAATTGATAAATAACGTGTACGAATTTGTTTAACGCATTTGTTTTGGTTACTCGACGTCTCCGTTCTCGTGTAGCCTACATATTGCGTTTTTTTTTTTTAATTTGCTTACCGGGCTAAAGGTTAGCATGCTTAAAATAGTAAGTCGTTTTGTTCAACAAATTTAAGTAGATAACTCATCAGTTGTTTGCATCAGAGCGAAAATTTTTGAGATAGTTGTTAAAACTGTTTAAAGGTTGTCAAACGTTGTTTCTCGTTGTATATCCTTTAATTCTAGAGTTAAATTGATAAATAACGTGTACGAATTTGTTTAACGCATTTGTTTTGGTAACTCGACGTCTCCGTTCTCGTGTAGCCTACATATTGCGTTTTTTTTTTTAATTTGCTTACCGGGCTAAAGGTTAGCATGCTTAAAATACGTAAGTCGTTTTGTTCAACAAATTTAAGTAGATAACTCATCAGTTGTTTGCATCAGAGCGACAATTTTTGACATAGTTATTAAAACTGTTTAAAGGTTGTCAAACGTTGTTTCTCGTTGTATATCCTTTAATTCTAGAGTTAAATTGATAAATAACGTGTACGAATTTGTTTAACGCATTTGTTTTGGTTACTCGACGTCTCCGTTCTCGTGTAGCCTACACATTGCGTTTTTTTTTTAATTTGCATACCGGGCTAAAGGTTAGCATGTTTAAAATGCGTAAGTCGTTTTGTTCAACAAATTTGAGTAGATAACTCAGCAGTTGTTTGCATCAGAGCGGCAATTTTTGAGATAGTTATTAAAACTGTTTAAAGGTTGTCAAACGTTGTTTCTCGTTGTATATCCTTTAATTCTAGAGTTAAATTGATAAATAACGTGTATGAATTTGTTTAACGCATTTGTTTTGGTTACTCGACGTCTCCGTTCTCGTGTAGCCTACATATTGCGTTTTTTTTTAATTTGCTTACCGGGCTAAAGGTTAGCATGTTTAAAATACGTAAGTCGTTTTGTTCAACAAATTTAAGTAGATAACTCATCAGTTGTTTGCATCAGAGCGACAATTTTTGAGATAGTTATTAAAACTGTTTAAAGGTTGTCAAACGTTGTTTCTCGTTGTATATCCTTTATTTCTAGAGTTAAATTGATAAATAACGTGTACGAATTTGTTTAACGCATTTGTTTTGGTTACTCGACGTCTCCGTTCTCGTGTAGCCTACATATTGCGTTTTTTTTTAATTTTCTTGCCGGGCTAAAGGTTAGCATGCTTAAAATACGTAAGTCGTTTTGTTCAACAAATTTGAGTAGATAACTCATCAGTTGTTTGCATCAGAACGACAATTTTTGAGATAGTTATTAAAACTGTTTAAAGGTTGACAAACGTTGTTTCTCGTCGTATATCCTTTAATTCTAGAGTTAAATTGATAAATAACGTGTACGAATTTGTTTAACGCATTTGTTTTGGTTACTCGACGTCTCCGTTCTCGTGTAGCCTACATATTGCGTTTTTTTTTAATTTGCTTACCGGGCTAAAGTTTAGCATGCTTAAAATACGTAAGTCGTTTTGTTCAACAAATTTGAGTAGATAACTCATCAGTTATTTGCATCAGAGCGACAATTTTTGAGATAGTTATTAAAACTGTTTAAAGGTTGTCAAACGTTGTTTCTCGTTGTATATCCTTTAATTCTAGAGTTAAATTGATAAATAACGTGTACGAATTTGTTTAACGCATTTGTTTTGGTTACTCGACGTCTCCGTTCTCGTGTAGCCTACATATTGCGTTTTTTTTTTAATTTGCTTACCGGGCTAAAGGTTAGCATGCTTAAAATATGTAAGTCGTTTTGTTCAACAAATTTGAGTAGATAACTCAGCAGTTGTTTGCATCAGAGCGACAATTTTTGAGATAGTTATTAAAACTGTTTAAAGGTTGTCAAACGTTGTTTCTCGTTGTATATCCTTTAATTCTAGAGTTAAATTGATAAATAACGTGTACGAATTTATTTAACGCATTTGTTTTGGTTACTCGACGTCTCCGTTCTCGTGTAGCCTACATATTGCGTTTTTTTTTTAATTTTCTTACCGGGCTAAAGGTTAGCATGTTTAAAATAAGTAAGTCGTTTTGTTCAACAAATTTGAGTAGATAACTCATCAGTTGTTTCCATCAGAGCGACAATTTTTAAGATAGTTATTAAAACTATTTAAAGGTTGTCAAACGATGTGTCTCGTTGTATATCCTTTAATTCTAGAGTTAAATTGATAAATAACGTGTACGAATTTGTTTAACGCATTTGTTTTGGTTACTCGACGTCTCCGTTCTCGTGTAGCCTACATATTGCGTTTTTTTTTTTTAATTTGCTTACCGGGCTAAAGGTTAGCATGCTTAAAATACGTAAGTCGTTTTGTTCAACAAATTTGAGTAGATAACTCAGCAGTTGTTTCCATCAGAGCGACAATTTTTGAGATAGTTATTAAAACTGTTTAAAGGTTGTCAAACGTTGTTTCTCGTTGTATATCCTTTAATTCTAGAGCTAAATTGATAAATAACGTGTACGAATTTGTTTAACGCATTTGTTTTGGTTACTCGACGTCTCCGTTCTCGTGTAGCCTACATATTGCGTTTTTTTTTAATTTGCTTACCGGGCTAAAGGTTAGCATGTTCAAAATACGTAAGTCGTTTTGTTCAACAAATTTAAGTAGATAACTCATCAGTTGTTTGCATCAGAGCGAAAATTTTTGAGATAGTTATTAAAACTGTTTAAAGGTTGTCAAACGTTGTTTCTCGTTGTATATCCTTTAATTCTAGAGTTAAATTGATAAATAACGTGTACGAATTTGTTTAACGCATTTGTTTTGGTTACTCGACGTCTCCGTTCTCGTGTAGCCTACATATTGCGTTTTTTTTTTTAATTTGCTTACCGGGCTAAAGGTTAGCATGTTTAAAATACGTAAGTCGTTTTGTTCAACAAATTTGAGTAGATAACTCAGCAGTTGTTTCCATCAGAGCGACTATTTTTGAGATAGTTATTAAAACTGTTTAAAGGTTGTCAAACGTTGTTTCTCGTTGTATATCCTTTAATTATAGAGTTAAATTGATAAATAACGTGTACGAATTTGTTTAACACATTTGTTTTGGTTACTCGAAGTCTCCGTTCTCGTGTAGCCTACATATTGCGTTTTTTTTTTAATTTGCTTACCGGGCTAAAGGTTAGCATGCTTAAAATACGTAAGTCGTTTTGATCAACAAATTTGAGTAGATAACTCAGCAGTTGTTTGCATCAGAACGAAAATTTTTGAGATAGTTATTAAAACTGTTTAAAGGTTGTCAAATGTTGTTTCTCGTTGTATATCCTTTAATTCTAGAGTTAAATTGATAAATAACGTGTACGAATTTGTTTAACGCATTTGTTTTGGTTACTCGACGTCTCCGTTCTCGTGTAGCCTACATATTGCGTTTTTTTTTTAATTTGCTTACCGGGCTAAAGGTTAGCATGCTTAAAATACGTAAGTCGTTTTGGTCAACAAATTTGAGTAGATAACTCAGCAGTTGTTTCCATCAGAGCGACAATTTTTGAGATAGTTATTAAAACTATTTAAAGGTTGTCAAACGATGTTTCTCGTTGTATATCCTTTAATTCTAGAGTTAAATTTATAAATAACGTGTACGAATTTGTTTAACGCATTTGTTTTGGTTACTCGACGTCTCCGTTCTCGTGTAGCCTACATATTGCGTTTTTTTTTTAATTTGCTTACCGGGCTAAATGTTAGCATGCTTAATATACGTAAGTCGTTTTGTTCAACAAATTTGAGTAGATAACTCAGCAGTTGTTTGCATCAGAGCGACAATTTTTGAGATAGTTATTAAAACTGTTTAAAGGTTGTCAAACGTTGTTTCTCGTTGTATATCCTTTAATTCTAGAGTTAAATTGATAAATAACGTGTACGAATTTGTTTAACGCATTTGTTTTGGTTACTCGACGTCTCCGTTCTCGTGCAGCCTACATATTGCGTTTTTTTTTTAATTTGCTTACCGGGCTAAAGGTTAGCATGCTTAAAATACGTAAGTCGTTTTGTTCAACAAATTTGAGTAGATAACTCAGCAGTTGTTTGCATCAGAGCGACAATTTTTGAGATAGTTATTAAAACTGTTTAAAGGTTGTCAAAAGTTGTTTCTCGTTGTATATCCTTTAATTCTAGAGTTAAATTGATAAATAACGTGTACGAATTTGTTTAACGCATTTGTTTTGGTTACTCGACGTCTCCGTTCTCGTGTAGCCTACATATTGCGTTTTTTTTTAATTTGCTTACCGGGCTAAAGGTTAGCATGTTTAAAATACGTAAGTCGTTTTGTTCAACAAATTTGAGTAGATAACTCATCAGTTGTTTGCATCAGAACGACAATTTTTGAGATAGTTATTAAAACTGTTTAAAGGTTGTCAAACGTTGTTTCTCGTCGTATATCCTTTAATTCCAGAGTTAAATTGATAAATAACGTGTACGAATTTGTTTAACGCATTTGTTTTGGTTACTCGACGTCTCCGTTCTCGTGTAGCCTACATATTGCGTTTTTTTTTAATTTGCTTACCGGGCTAAAGGTTAGCATGCTTAAAATACGTAAGTCGTTTTGTTCAACAAATTTGAGTAGATAACTCAGCAGTTGTTTGCATCAGAGCGACAATTTTTGAGATAGTTATTAAAACTGTTTAAAGGTTGTCAAACGTTGTTTCTCGTTGTATATCCTTTAATTCTAGAGTTAAATTGATAAATAACGTGTACGAATTTATTTAACGCATTTGTTTTGGTTACTCGACGTCTCCGTTCTCGTGTAGCCTACATATTGCGATTTTTTTTTAATTTTCTTACCGGGCTAAAGGTTAGCATGTTTAAAATACGTAAGTCGTTTCGTTCAACAAATTTGAGTAGATAACTCATCAGTTGTTTCCATCAGAGCGACAATTTTTAAGATAGTTATTAAAACTATTTAAAGGTTGTCAAACGATGTGTCTCGTTGTATATCCTTTAATTCTAGAGTTAAATTGATAAATAACGTGTACGAATTTGTTTAACGCATTTGTTTTGGTTACTCGACGTCTCCGTTCTCGTGTAGCCTACATATTGCGTTTTTTTTTTAATTTGCTTACCGGGCTAAAGGTTAGCATGCTTAAAATACGTAAGTCGTTTTGTTCAACAAATTTGAGTAGATAACTCAGCAGTTGTTTCCATCAGAGCGACAATTTTTGAGATAGTTATTAAAACTGTTTAAAGGTTGTCAAACGCTGTTTCTCGTTGTATATCCTTTAATTCTAAAACTAAATTGATAAATAACGTGTACGAATTTGTTTTGGTTACTCGACGTCTCCGTTCTCGTGTAGCCTACATATTGCGTTTTTTTTAATTTGCTTACCGGGCTAAAGGTTAGCATGTTCAAAATACGTAAGTCGTTTTGTTCAACAAATTTAAGTAGATAACTCATCAGTTGTTTGCATCAGAGTGAAAATTTTTGAGATAGTTATTAAAACTGTTTAAAGGTTGTCAAACGTTGTTTCTCGTTGTATATCCTTTAATTCTAGAGTTAAATTGATAAATAACGTGTACGAATTTGTTTAACGCATTTGTTTTGGTTACTCGACGTCTCCGTTCTCGTGTAGCCTACATATTGCGTTTTTTTTTTAATTTGCTTACCGGGCTAAAGGTTAGCATGCTTAAAATACGTAAGTCGTTTTGTTCAACAAATTTGAGTAGATAACTCAGCAGTTGTTTCCATCAGAGCGACAATTTTTGAGATAGTTATTAAAACTATTTAAAGGTTGTCAAACGATGTTTCTCGTTGTATATCCTTTAATTCTAGAGTTAAATTTATAAATAACGTGTACGAATTTGTTTAACGCATTTGTTTTGGTTACTCGACGTCTCTGTTCTCGTGTAGCCTACATATTGCGTTTTTTTTGGTTTGCTTACCGGGCTAAAGGTTAGCATGCTTAAAATACGTAAGTCGTTTTGTTCAACAAATTTGAGTAGATAACTCAGCAGTTGTTTCCATCAGAGCGACAATTTTTGAGATAGTTATTAAAACTGTTTAAAGGTTGTCAAACGCTGTTTCTCGTTGTATATCCTTTAATTCTAAAACTAAATTGATAAATAACGTGTACGAATTTGTTTTGGTTACTCGACGTCTCCGTTCTCGTGTAGCCTACATATTGCGTTTTTTTTTTAATTTGCTTACCGGGCTAAAGGTTAGCATGCTTAAAATACGTAAGTCGTTTTGTTCAACAAATTTGAGTAGATAACTCAGCAGTTGTTTCCATCAGAGCGACAATTTTTGAGATAGTTATTAAAACTATTTAAAGGTTGTCAAACGATGTTTCTCGTTGTATATCCTTTAATTCTAGAGTTAAATTTATAAATAACGTGTACGAATTTGTTTAACGCATTTGTTTTGGTTACTCGACGTCTCCGTTCTCGTGTAGCCTACATATTGCGTTTTTTTTTTAATTTGCTTACCGGGCTAAAGGTTAGCATGCTTAATATACGTAAGTCGTTTTGTTCAACAAATTTGAGTAGATAACTCAGCAGTTGTTTGCATCAGAGCGACAATTTTTGAGATAGTTATTAAAACTGTTTAAAGGTTGTCAAAAGTTGTTTCTCGTTGTATATCCTTTAATTCTAGAGTTAAATTGATAAATAACGTGTACGAATTTGTTTTGGTTACTCGACGTCTCCGTTCTCGTGTAGCCTACATATTGCGTTTTTTTTTTAATTTGCTTACCGGGCTAAAGGTTAGCATGCTTAAAATACGTAAGTCGTTTTGTTCAACAAATTTGAGTAGATAACTCAGCAGTTGTTTCCATCAGAGCGACAATTTTTGAGATAGTTATTAAAACTGTTTAAAGGTTGTCAAACGTTGTTTCTCGTTGTATATCCTGTAATTCTAGAGTTAAATTGATAAATAACGTGTACGAATTTGTTTAACGCATTTGTTTTGGTTACTCGACGTCTCCATTCTCGTGTAGCCTACATATTGCGTTTTTTTTGGTTTGCTTACCGGGCTAAAGGTTAGCATGCTTAAAATACGTAAGTCGTTTTGTTCAACAAATTTGAGTAGATAACTCAACAGTTGCTTGCATCAGAGCGACAATTTTTGAGATAGTTATTAAAACTGTTTAAAGGTTGTCAAACGTTGTTTCTCGTTGTATATCCTTTAATTCTAGAGTTAAATTGATAAATAACGTGTACGAATTTGTTTAACGCATTTGTTTTGGTTACTCGACGTCTCCGTTCTCGTGTAGCCTACATATTGCGTTTTTTTTTTCTAATTTGCTTACCGGGCTAAAGGTCAGCATGTTTAAAATACGTAAGTCGTTTTGTTCAACAAATCTGAGTAGATAACTCATCAGTTGTTTGCATCAGAGCGACAATTTTTGAGATAGTTATTAAAACTGTTTAAAGGTTGTCAAACGTTGTTTCTCGTTTTATATCCTTTAATTCTAGAGTTAAATTGATAAATAACGTGTACGAATTTGTATAACGCATTTGTTTTGGTTACTCGACGTCTCCGTTCTCGTGTAGCCTACATATTGCGTTTTTTTTTTTAATTTGCTTACCGGGCTAAAGGTTTGCATGCTTAAAATACGTAAGTCGTTTTGTTTAACAAATTTAAGTAGATAACTCATCAGTTGTTTGCATCAGAGCGACAATTTTTGAGATAGATATTAAAACTGTTTAAAGGTTGTCAAACGTTGTTTCTCGTTGTATATCCTTTAATTCTAGAGTTAAATTGATAAATAACGTGTACGAATTTGTTTAACGCATTTGTTTTGGTTACTCGACGTCTCCGTTCTCGTGTAGCCTACATATTGCGTTTTTTTTTAATTTGCTTACCGGGCTAAAGGTGAGCATGTTTAAAATACGTAAGTCGTTTTGTTCAACAAATTTGAGTAGATAACTCAGCAGTTGTTTGCATCAGAGCGACAATTTTTGAGATAGTTATTAAAACTGTTTAAAGGTTGTCAAACGTTGTTTCTCGTTGTATATCCCTTAATTCTAATGTTAAATTGATAAATAACGTGTACTAATTTGTTTAACGCATTTGTTTTGGTTACTCGACGTCTCCGTTCTCGGGTAGCCTACATATTGCGTTTTTTTTTAATTTGCTTACCGGGCTAAAGGTTAGCATGCTTAAAATACGTAAGTCGTTTTGTTCAACAAATTTGAGTAGATAACTCAGCAGTTGTTTGCATCAGCGCGACAATTTTTGAGATAGTTATTAAAACTGTTTAAAGGTTGTCAAACGTTGTTTCTCGTTGTATATCCTTTAATTCTAGAGTTAAATTGATAAATAACGTGTACGAATTTGTTTAACGCATTTGTTTTGGTTACTCGACGTCTCCGTTCTCGTGTAGCCTACATATTGCGTTTTTTTTTTAATTTGCTTACCGGACTAAAGTTTAGCATGCCTAAAATACGTAAGTCGTTTTGTTCAACAAATTTAAGTAGATAACTCATCAGTTGTTTGCATCAGAGCGACAATTTTTGAGATAGTTATTAAAACTGTTTAAAGGTTGTCAAACGTTGTTTCTCGTTGTATATCCTTTAATTCTAGAGTTAAATTGATAAATAACGTGTACGAATTTGTTTAACGCATTTGTTTTGGTTACTCGACGTCTCCGTTCTCGTGTAGCCTACATATTGCGTTTTTTTTTTAATTTGCTTACCGGGCTAAAGGTTAGCATGCTTAAAATACGTAAGTCGTTTTGTTCAACAAATTTAAGTAGATAACTCATCAGTTGTTTTCATCAGAGCGACAATTATTGAGATAGTTATTAAAACTGTTTAAAGGTTGTCAAACGTTGTTTCTCGTTGTATATCCTTTAATTCTAGAGCTAAATTGATAAATAACGTGTACGAATTTGTTTAACGCATTTGTTTTGGTTACTCGACGTATCCGTTCTCGTGTAGCCTACATATTGCGTTTTTTTTTAATTTGCTTACCGAACTAAAGGTTAGCATGCTTAAAATACGTAAGTCATTTTGTTCAACAAATTTAAGTAGATAACTCATCAGTTGTGTGCATCAGAGCGACAATTTTTGAGATAGTTATTAAAACTGTTTAAAGATTGTCAAACGTTGTTTCTCGTTGTATATCCTTTAATTCTAGAGTTAAATTGATAAATAACGTGTACGAATTTGTTTAACGCATTTGTTTTGGTTACTCGACGTCTCCGTTCTCGTGTAGCCTACATATTGCGTTTTTTTTTTAATTTGCTTACCGGGCTAAAGGTTAGCATGCTTAAAACACGTAAGTCGTTTTGTTCAACAAATTTAAGTAGATAACTCATCAGTTGTTTGCATCAGAGCGACAATTTTTGAGATATTTATTAAAACTGTTTAAAGGTTGTCAAACGTTGTTTCTCGTTGTATATCCTTTAATTCTAGAGTTAGATTGATAAATAACGTGTACGAATTTGCTTAACGCATTTGTTTTGGTGACTCGACGTCTCCGTTCTCGTGTAGCCTACATATTGCGTTTTGTTTTTAATTTGCTTACCGGGCTAAAGGTTAGCATGCTTAAAATACGTAAGTCGTTTTGTTAAACAAATTTGAGTAGATAACTCAGCAGTTGTTTGCATCAGAGCGACAATTTTTGAGATAGTTATTAAAACTGTTTAAAGGTTGTCAAACGTTGTTTCTCGTTGTATATCCTTTAATTCTAGAGTTAAATTGATAAATAACGTGTACGAATTTGTTTAACGCATTTGCTTTGGTTACTCGACGTCTCCGTTCTCGTGTAGCCTACATATTGCGTTTTTTTTTTAATTTGCTTACCGGGCTAAAGGTTAGCATGCTTAAAATATGTAAGTCGTTTTGTTCAACAAATTTAAGGAGATAACTCATCAGTTGTTTGCAGCAATTTTTGAGATAGTTATTAAAACTGTTTAGAGGTTGTCAAACGTTGTTTCTCGTAGTATATCCTTTAATTCTAGAGTTAAATTGATAAATAACGTGTACGAATTTGTTTAACGCATTTGTTTTGGTTACTCGACGTCTCCGTTCTCGTGTAGCCTACATATTGCGTTTTTTTTTTAATTTGCTTACCGGGCTAAAGGTTAGCATGCTTAAAATACGTAAGTCGTTTTGTTCAACAAATTTAAGGAGATAACTCATCAGTTTTTTGCATCAGAGCGACAATTTTTGAGATAGTTATTAAAACTGTTTAAAGGTTGTCAAACGTTGTTTCTTGTTGTATATCCTTTAATTCTAGAGTTAAATTGATAAATAACGTGTACGAATTTGTTTAACGCATTTGTTTTGGTTACTCGACGTCTCAGTTCTCGTGTAGCCTACATATTGCGTTTTTTTTTTTAATTTGCTTACCGGGCTAAAGGTCAGCATGTTTAAAATACGTAAGTCGTTTTGTTCAACAAATTTGAGTAGATAACTCAGCAGTTGTTTGCATCAGAGCGACAATTTTTGAGATAGTTATTAAAACTGTTTAAAGGTTGTCAAACGTTGTTTCTCGTTGTATATCCTTTAATTCTAATGTTAAATTGATAAATAACGTGTACGAATTTGTTTAACGCATTTGTTTTGGTTACTCGACGTCTCCGTTCTCGGGTAGCCTACATATTGGGTTTTTTTTTAATTTGCTTACCGGGCTAAAGGTTAGCATGCTTAAAATACGTAAGTCGTTTTGTTCAACAAATTTGAGTAGATAACTCAGCAGTTGTTTGCATCAGAGCGACAATTTTTGAGATAGTTACTAAAACTGTTTAAAGGTTGTCAAACGTTGTTTCTCGTTGTATATCCTTTAATTCTAGAATTAAATTGATAAATAACGTGTACGAATTTGTTTAACGCATTTGTTTTGGTTACTCGACGTCTCCGTTCTCGTGTAGCCTACATATTGCGTTTTTTTTTTAATTTGCTTACCGGACTAAAGTTTAGCATGCTTAAAATACGTAAGTCGTTTTGTTCAACAAATTTAAGTAGATAACTCATCAGTTGTTTGCATCAGAGCGACAATTTTTGAGGTAGTTATTAAAACTGTTTAAAGGTTGTCAAACGTTGTTTCTCGTTGTATATCCTTTAATTCTAGAGTTAAATTGATAAATAACGTGTACGAATTTGTTTAACGCATTTGTTTTGGTTACTCGACGTCTCCGTTCTCGTGTAGCCTACATATTGCGTTTTTTTTTAATTTGCTTACCGGGCTAAAGGTTAGCATGCTTAAAATACGTAAGTCGTTTTGTTTCAACAAATTTAAGTAGATAACTCATCAGTTGTTTGCATTAGAGCGACAATTTTTGAGATAGTTATTAAAACTGTTTAAAGGTTGTCAAACGTTGTTTCTCGTTGTATATCCTTTAATTCTAGAGCTAAATTGATAAATAACGTGTACGAATTTGTTTAACGCATTTGTTTTGGTTACTCGACGTATCCGTTCTCGTGTAGCCTACATATTGCGTTTTTTTTTAATTTGCTTACCGAACTAAAGGTTAGCATGCTTGAAATACGTAAGTCGTTTTGTTCAACAAATTTAAGTAGATAACTCATCAGTTGTGTGCATCAGAGCGACAATTTTTGAGATAGTTATTAAAACTGTTTAAAGGTTGTCAAACGTTGTTTCTCGTTGTATATCCTTTAATTCTAGAGTTAAATTGATAAATAACGTGTACGAATTTGTTTAACGCATTTGTTTTGGTTACTCGACGTCTCCGTTCTCGTGTAGCCTACATATTGCGTTTTTTTTTAATTTGCTTACCGGGCTAAAGGTTAGCATGCTTAAAATACGTAAGTCGTTTTGTTCAACAAATTTGAGTAGATAACTCAGCAGTTGTTTGCATCAGAGCGACAATTTTTGAGATAGTTATTAAAATTATTTAAAGGTTGTCAAACGTTGTTTCTCGTTGTATATCCTTTAATTCTAGAGTTAAATTGATAAATAACGTGTACGAATTTGTTTAACGCATTTGTTTTGGTTACTCGACGTCTCCGTTCTCGTGTAGCCTACATATTGCGTTTTTTTTTTAATTTGCTTACCGGGCTAAAGGTTAGCATGCTTAAAATACGCAAGTCGTTTTATTCAACAAATTTGAGTAGATAACTCAGCAGTTTTTTGCATCAGAGCGACAATTTTTGAGATAGTTATTAAAACTGTTTAAAGGTTGTCAAACGTTGTTTCTCGTTGTATATCCTTTAATTCTAGAGTTAAATTGATAAATAACGTGTACGAATTTGTTTAACGCATTTGTTTTGGTTACTCGACGTCTCCGTTCCCGTGTAGCCTACATATTGCGTTTTTTTTTTAATTTGCTTACCGGGCTAAAGGTTAGCATGCTTACAAGTCGTTTTGTTCAACAAATTTAAGTAGATAACTCATCAGTTGTTTGCATCAGAGCGACAATTTTTGAGATAGTTATTAAAAGTGTTTAAAGGTTGTCAAACGTTGTTTCTCATTGTATATCCTTTAATTCTAGAGTTAAATTGATAAATAACGTGTACGAATTTGTTTAACGCATTTCTTTTGGTTACTCGACGTCTCCGTTTTCGTGTAGCCTACATATTGCGTTTTTTTTTTAATTTGCTTACCGGGCTAAAGCTTAGCATGCTTAAAACACGTAAGTCGTTTTGTTCAACAAATTTAAGTAGATAACTCATCAGTTGTTTGCATCAGAGCGACAATTTTTGAGATAGTTATTAAAACTGTTTAAAGGTTGTCAAACGTTGTTTCTCGTTGTATATCCTTTAATTCTAGAGTTAGATTGATAAATAACGTGTACGAATTTGTTTAACGCATTTGTTTTGGTTACTCGACGTTTCCGTTCTCGTGTAGCCTACATATTGCGTTTTGTTTTTAATTTGCTTACCGGGCTAAAGGTTAGCATGCTTAAAATACGTAAGTCGTTTTGTTCAACAAATTTAAGTAGATAACTCATCAGTTGTTTGCATCAGAGCGACAATTTTTGAGATAGTTATTAAAACTGTTTAAAGGTTGTCAAACGTTGTTTCTCGTTGTATATCTTTTAACTCTAGAGTTAAATTGATAAATAACGTGTACGAATTTGTTTAACGCATTTGTTTTGGTTACTCGACGTCTCCGTTCTCGTGTAGCCTACATATTGCGTTTTTTTTTTAATTTGCTTACCGGGCTAAAGGTTAGCATGCTTAAAACACGTAAGTCGTTTTGTTCAACAAATTTAAGTAGATAACTCATCAGTTGTTTGCATCAGAGCGACAATTTTTGAGATAGTTATTAAAACTGTTTAAAGGTTGTCAAACGTTGTTTCTCGTTGTATATCCTTTAATTCTAGAGTTAGATTGATAAATAACGTGTACGAATTTGTTTAACGCATTTGTTTTGGTTACTCGACGTCTCCGTTTTCGTGTAGCCTACATATTGCGTTTTGTTTTTAATTTGCTTACCGCGCTAAAGGTTAGCATGCTTAAAATACGTAAGTCGTTTTGTTCAACAAATTTGAGTAGATAACTCAGCAGTTGTTTGCATCAGAGCGACAATTTTTGAGATAGTTACTAAAACTGTTTAAAGGTTGTCATACGTTGTTTTACGTTGTATATCCTTTAATTCTAGAGTTAAATTGATAAATAACGTGTCCGAATTTGTTTAACGCATTTGCTTTGGTTACTCGACGTCTCCGTTCTCGTGTAGCCTACATATTGCGTTTTTTTTTTAATTTGCTTACCGGGCTAAAGGTTAGCATGCTTAAAATATGTAAATCGTTTTGTTGAACAAATTTAAGTAGATAACTCATCAGTTGTTTGCATCAGAGCGACAATTTTTGAGATAGTTATTAAAACTGTTTAAAGGTTGTCAAACGTTGTTTCTCGTTGTATATCCTTTAATTCTAGAGTTAAATTGATAAATAACGTGTACGAATTTGTTTAACGCATTTGGTTTGGTTACTCGACGTCTCCGTTCTCGTGTAGCCTACATATTGCGTTTTTTTTTTAATTTGCTTACCGGGCTAAAGGTTAGCATGCTTAAAATACGTAAGTCGTTTTGTTCAACAAATTTGAGTAGATAACTCAGCAGTTGTTTGCATCAGAGCGACAATTTTTGAGATAGTTATTAAAACTGTTTAAAGGTTGTCAAACGTTGTTTCTCGTTGTATATCCTTTAATTCTAAAGTTAAATTGATAAATAACGTGTACGAATTTGTTTAACGCATTTGTTTTGGTTACTCGACGTCTCTGTTCTCGTGTAGCCTACATATTGCGTTTTTTTTTTAATTTGCTTACCGAGCTAAAGGTTAGCATGCTTAAAATACGTAAGTCGTTTTGTTCAACAAATTTGAGTAGATAACTCAGCAGTTGTTTGCATCAGAGCGACAATTTTTGAGATAGTTATTAAAACTGTTTAAAGGTTGTCAAACGTTGTTTCTCGTTGTATATTCTTTAAGTCTAGAGTTAAATTGATAAGTAACGTGTACGAATTTGTTTAACGCATTTGTTTTGGTTACTCGACGTCTCCGTTCTCGTGTAGCCTACATATTGCGTTTTTTTTTTAATTTGCTTACCGGGCTAAAGGTTAGCATGCTTAAAATATGTAAGTCGTTTTGTTCAACAAATTTAAGTAGATAACTCATCAGTTGTTTGCATCAGAGCGACAATTTTTGAGATAGTTATTAAAACTGTTTAAAGGTTGTCAAACGTTGTTTCTCGTTGTATATCCTTTAATTCTAGAATTAAATTGATAAATAACGTGTACGAATTTGTTTAACGCATTTCTTTTGGTTACTCGACGTCTCCGTTCTCGTGTAGCCTACATATTGCGTTTTTTTTAATTTGCTTACCGGGCTAAAGGTTAGCATGCTTAAAATACGTAAGCCGTTTTGTTCAACAAATTTGAGTAGATAACTCAGCAGTTGTTTCCATCAGAGCGACAATTTTTGAGATAGTTATTAAAACTGTTTAAAGGTTGTCAAACGTTGTTTCTCGTTGTATATCCTTTAATTCTAGAGTTAAATTGATAAATAACGTGTACGAATTTGTTTAACGCATTTGGTTTGGTTACTTGACGTCTCCGTTCTCGTGTAGCCTACATGTTGCGTTTTTTTTTTAATTTGCTTACCGGGCTAAAGGTTAGCATGCTTAAAATACGTAAGTCGTTTTGCTCAACAAATTTAAGTAGATAACTCATCAGTTGTTTGCATCAGAGCGACAATTTTTGAGATAGTTATTAAAACTGTTTAAAGGTTGTCAAACGTTGTTTCTCGTTGTATATCCTTTAATTCTAGAGTTAAATTGATAAATAACGGGTACGAATTTGTTTAACGCATTTGTTTTGGTTACTCGACGTCTCCGTTCTCGTGTAGCCTACATATTGCGTTTTTTTTTTAATTTGCTTACCGGGCTAAAGGTTAGCATGTTTAAAATACGTAGGTCGTTTTGTTCAACAAATTTGAGTAGATAACTCAGCAGTTGTTTGCATCAGAGCGACAATTTTTGAGATAGTTATTAAAACTGTTTAAAGGTTGTCAAACGTTGTTTCTCGTTGTATATTCTTTAATTCTAGAGTTAAATTGATAAATAACGTGTACGAATTTGGTTAACGCATTTGGTTTGGATACTCGACGTCTCCGTTCTCGTGTAGCCTACATATTGCGTTTTTTTTTTAATTTGCTTACCGGGCTAAAGGTTAGCATGCTTAAAATACGTAAGTCGTTTTGCTCAACAAATTTAAGTAGATAACTCATCAGTTGTTTGCATCAGAGCGACAATTTTTGAGATAGTTATTAAAACTGTTTAAAGGTTGTCAAACGTTGTTTCTCGTTGTATATCCTTTAATTCTAGAGTTAAATTGATAAATAACGTGTACGAATTTGTTAAACGCATTTGGTTTGGTTACTCGACGTCTCCGTTCTCGTGTAGCCTACATATTGCGTTTTTTTTTTTAATTTGCTTACCGGGCTAAAGGTTAGCATGCTTAAAATACGTAAGTCGTTTTGCTCAACAAATTTAAGAAGATAACTCATCTGTTGTTTGCATCAGAGCGACAATTTTTGAGATAGTTATTAAAACTGTTTAAAGGTTGTCAAACGTTGTTTCTCGTTGTATATCCTTTAATTCTAGAGTTAAATTAATAAATAACGGGTACGAATTTGTTTAACGCATTTGTTTTGGTTACTCGACGTCTCCGTTCTCGTGTAGCCTACATATTGCGTTTTTTTTTTTTAATTTGCTTACCGGGCTAAAGGTTAGCATGTTTAAAATACGTAGGTCGTTTTGTTCAACAAATTTGAGTAGATAACTCAGCAGTTTTTGCATCAGAGCGACAATTTTTGAGATAGTTATTAAAACTGTTTAAAGGTTGTCAAACGTTGTTTCTCGTTATATATCCTTTAATTCTAGAGTTAAATTGATAAATAACGTGTACGAATTTGTTTAACGCATTTGGTTTGGTTACTCGACGTCTCCGTTCTCGTGTAGCCTACATATTGCGTTTTTTTTTTAATTTGCTTACCGGGCTAAAGGTTAGCATGCTTAAAATACGTAAGTCGTTTTGTTCAACAAATTTGAGTAGATAACTCAGCAGTTGTTTGCATCAGAGCGACAATTTTTGAGATAGTTATTAAAATTATTTAAAGGTTGTCAAACGTTGTTTCTCGTTGTATATCCTTTAATTCTAGAGTTAAATTGATAAATAACGTGTACGAATTTGTTTAACGCATTTGTTTTGGTTACTCGACGTCTCCGTTCTCGTGTAGCCTACATATTGCGTTTTTTTTTTTAATTTGCTTACCGGGCTAAAGGTTAGCATGCTTAAAATACGCAAGTCGTTTTGTTCAACAAATTTGAGTAGATAACTCAGCAGTTTTTTGCATCAGAGCGACAATTTTTGAGATAGTTATTAAAACTGTTTAAAGGTTGTCAAACGTTGTTTCTCGTTGTATATCCTTTAATTCTAGAGTTAAATTGATAAATAACGTGTACGAATTTGTTTAACGCATTTGTTTTGGTTACTCGACGTCTCCGTTCCCGTGTAGCCTACATATTGCGTTTTTTTTTTAATTTGCTTACCGGGCTAAAGGTTAGCATGCTTACAAGTCGTTTTGTTCAACAAATTTAAGTAGATAACTCATCAGTTGTTTGCATCAGAGCGACAATTTTTGAGATAGTTATTAAAAGTGTTTAAAGGTTGTCAAACGTTGTTTCTCATTGTATATCCTTTAATTCTAGAGTTAAATTGATAAATAACGTGTACGAATTTGTTTAACGCATTTCTTTTGGTTACTCGACGTCTCCGTTCTCGTGTAGCCTACATATTGCGTTTTTTTTTTAATTTGCTTACCGGGCTAAAGCTTAGCATGCTTAAAACACGTAAGTCGTTTTGTTCAACAAATTTAAGTAGATAACTCATCAGTTGTTTGCATCAGAGCGACAATTTTTGAGATAGTTATTAAAACTGTTTAAAGGTTGTCAAACGTTGTTTCTCGTTGTATATCCTTTAATTCTAGAGTTAGATTGATAAATAACGTGTACGAATTTGTTTAACGCATTTGTTTTGGTTACTCGACGTTTCCGTTCTCGTGTAGCCTACATATTGCGTTTTGTTTTTAATTTGCTTACCGGGCTAAAGGTTAGCATGCTTAAAATACGTAAGTCGTTTTGTTCAACAAATTTAAGTAGATAACTCATCAGTTGTTTGCATCAGAGCGACAATTTTTGAGATAGTTATTAAAACTGTTTAAAGGTTGTCAAACGTTGTTTCTCGTTGTATATCCTTTAATTCTAGAGTTAAATTGATAAATAACGTGTACGAATTTGTTTAACGCATTTGTTTTGGTTACTCGACGTCTCCGTTCTCGTGTAGCCTACATATTGCGTTTTTTTTTTTAATTTGCTTACCGGGCTAAAGGTTAGCATGCTTAAAACACGTAAGTCGTTTTGTTCAACAAATTTAAGTAGATAACTCATCAGTTGTTTGCATCAGAGCGACAATTTTTGAGATAGTTATTAAAACTGTTTAAAGGTTGTCAAACGTTGTTTCTCGTTGTATATCCTTTAATTCTAGAGTTAGATTGATAAATAACGTGTACGAATTTGTTTAACGCATTTGTTTTGGTTACTCGACGTCTCCGTTTTCGTGTAGCCTACATATTGCGTTTTGTTTTTAATTTGCTTACCGCGCTAAAGGTTAGCATGCTTAAAATACGTAAGTCGTTTTGTTCAACAAATTTGAGTAGATAACTCAGCAGTTGTTTGCATCAGAGCGACAATTTTTGAGATAGTTACTAAAACTGTTTAAAGGTTGTCATACGTTGTTTTACGTTGTATATCCTTTAATTCTAGAGTTAAATTGATAAATAACGTGTCCGAATTTGTTTAACGCATTTGCTTTGGTTACTCGACGTCTCCGTTCTCGTGTAGCCTACATATTGCGTTTTTTTTTTAATTTGCTTACCGGGCTAAAGGTTAGCATGCTTAAAATATGTAAATCGTTTTGTTCAACAAATTTAAGTAGATAACTCATCAGTTGTTTGCATCAGAGCGACAATTTTTGAGATAGTTATTAAAACTGTTTAAAGGTTGTCAAACGTTGTTTCTCGTTGTATATCCTTTAATTCTAGAGTTAAATTGATAAATAACGTGTACGAATTTGTTTAACGCATTTGGTTTGGTTACTCGACGTCTCCGTTCTCGTGTAGCCTACATATTGCGTTTTTTTTTTTAATTTGCTTACCGGGCTAAAGGTTAGCATGCTTAAAATACGTAAGTCGTTTTGTTCAACAAATTTGAGTAGATAACTCAGCAGTTGTTTGCATCAGAGCGACAATTTTTGAGATAGTTATTAAAACTGTTTAAAGGTTGTCAAACGTTGTTTCTCGTTGTATATCCTTTAATTCTAAAGTTAAATTGATAAATAACGTGTACGAATTTGTTTAACGCATTTGTTTTGGTTACTCGACGTCTCTGTTCTCGTGTAGCCTACATATTGCGTTTTTTTTTTAATTTGCTTACCGAGCTAAAGGTTAGCATGCTTAAAATACGTAAGTCGTTTTGTTCAACAAATTTGAGTAGATAACTCAGCAGTTGTTTGCATCAGAGCGACAATTTTTGAGATAGTTATTAAAACTGTTTAAAGGTTGTCAAACGTTGTTTCTCGTTGTATATTCTTTAAGTCTAGAGTTAAATTGATAAGTAACGTGTACGAATTTGTTTAACGCATTTGTTTTGGTTACTCGACGTCTCCGTTCTCGTGTAGCCTACATATTGCGTTTTTTTTTTAATTTGCTTACCGGGCTAAAGGTTAGCATGCTTAAAATATGTAAGTCGTTTTGTTCAACAAATTTAAGTAGATAACTCATCAGTTGTTTGCATCAGAGCGACAATTTTTGAGATAGTTATTAAAACTGTTTAAAGGTTGTCAAACGTTGTTTCTCGTTGTATATCCTTTAATTCTAGAATTAAATTGATAAATAACGTGTACGAATTTGTTTAACGCATTTCTTTTGGTTACTCGACGTCTCCGTTCTCGTGTAGCCTACATATTGCGTTTTTTTTAATTTGCTTACCGGGCTAAAGGTTAGCATGCTTAAAATACGTAAGCCGTTTTGTTCAACAAATTTGAGTAGATAACTCAGCAGTTGTTTCCATCAGAGCGACAATTTTTGAGATAGTTATTAAAACTGTTTAAAGGTTGTCAAACGTTGTTTCTCGTTGTATATCCTTTAATTCTAGAGTTAAATTGATAAATAACGTGTACGAATTTGTTTAACGCATTTGGTTTGGTTACTCGACGTCTCCGTTCTCGTGTAGCCTACATGTTGCGTTTTTTTTTTAATTTGCTTACCGGGCTAAAGGTTAGCATGCTTAAAATACGTAAGTCGTTTTGCTCAACAAATTTAAGTAGATAACTCATCAGTTGTTTGCATCAGAGCGACAATTTTTGAGATAGTTATTAAAACTGTTTAAAGGTTGTCAAACGTTATTTCTCGTTGTATATCCTTTAATTCTAGAGTTAAATTGATAAATAACGGGTACGAATTTGTTTAACGCATTTGTTTTGGTTACTCGACGTCTCCGTTCTCGTGTAGCCTACATATTGCGTTTTTTTTTTAATTTGCTTACCGGGCTAAAGGTTAGCATGTTTAAAATACGTAGGTCGTTTTGTTCAACAAATTTGAGTAGATAACTCAGCAGTTGTTTGCATCAGAGCGACAATTTTTGAGATAGTTATTAAAACTGTTTAAAGGTTGTCAAACGTTGTTTCTCGTTGTATATCCTTTAATTCTAGAGTTAAATTGATAAATAACGGGTACGAATTTGTTTAACGCATTTGTTTTGGTTACTCGACGTCTCCGTTCTCGTGTAGCCTACATATTGCGTTTTTTTTTTAATTTGCTTACCGGGCTAAAGGTTAGCATGCTTAAAATATGTAAGTCGTTTTGTTCAACAAATTTAAGTAGATAACTCATCAGTTGTTTGCATCAGAGCGACAATTTTTGAGATAGTTATTAAAACTGTTTAAAGGTTGTCAAACGTTGTTTCTCGTTGTATATCCTTTAATTCTAGAGTTAAATTGATAAATAACGGGTACGAATTTGTTTAACGCATTTGTTTTGGTTACTCGACGTCTCCGTTCTCGTGTAGCCTACATATTGCGTTTTTTTTTTAATTTGCTTACCGGGCTAAAGGTTAGCATGCTTAAAATACGTAAGTCGTTTTGCTCAACAAATTTAAGTAGATAACTCATCAGTTGTTTGCATCAGAGCGACAATTTTTGAGATAGTTATTAAAACTGTTTAAAGGTTGTCAAACGTTGTTTCTCGTTGTATATCCTTTAATTCTAGAGTTAAATTGATAAATAACGTGTACGAATTTGTTTAACGCATTTGGTTTGGTTACTCGACGTCTCCGTTCTCGTGTAGCCTACATATTGCGTTTTTTTTTTTAATTTGCTTACCGGGCTAAAGGTTAGCATGCTTAAAATACGTAAGTCGTTTTGCTCAACAAATTTAAGAAGATAACTCATCTGTTGTTTGCATCAGAGCGACAATTTTTGAGATAGTTATTAAAACTGTTTAAAGGTTGTCAAACGTTGTTTCTCGTTGTATATCCTTTAATTCTAGAGTTAAATTAATAAATAACGGGTACGAATTTGTTTAACGCATTTGTTTTGGTTACTCGACGTCTCCGTTCTCGTGTAGCCTACATATTGCGTTTTTTTTTTTTAATTTGCTTACCGGGCTAAAGGTTAGCATGTTTAAAATACGTAGGTCGTTTTGTTCAACAAATTTGAGTAGATAACTCAGCAGTTTTTGCATCAGAGCGACAATTTTTGAGATAGTTATTAAAACTGTTTAAAGGTTGTCAAACGTTGTTTCTCGTTATATATCCTTTAATTCTAGAGTTAAATTGATAAATAACGTGTACGAATTTGTTTAACGCATTTGTTTTGGTTACTCGACGTCTCCGTTCTCGTGTAGCCTACATATTGCGTTTTTTTTTTTTAATTTGCTTACCGGACTAAAGGTTAGCATGCTTAAAATACGTAAGTCGTTTTGTTCAACAAATTTAAGTAGATAACCCATCAGTTGTTTGCATCAGAGCGACAATTTTTGAGATAGTTATTAAAACTGTTTAAAGGTTGTCAAACGTTGTTTCTCGTTGTATATCCTTTAATTCTAGAGTTAAATTGATAAATAAAATGTACGAATTTGTTTAACGCATTTGTTTAGGTTACTCGACGTCTCCGTTCTCGTGTAGCCTACATATTGCGTTTTTTTTTTTTTAATTTGCTTACCGTGCTAAAGGTTAGCATGCTTAAAACACGTAAGTCGTTTTGTTCAACAAATTTAAGTAGATAACTCATCAGTTGTTTGCATCAGAGCGACAATTTTTGAGATAGTTATTAAAACTGTTTAAAGGTTGTCAAACGTTGTTTCTCGTTGTATATCCTTTAATTCTAGAGTTAAATTTATAAATAACGTGTACGAATTTGGTTAACGCATTTGTTTTGGGAACTCAACGTCTCCGTTCTCGTGTAGCCTACATATTGCTTTTTTTTTTTAATTTGCTTACCGGAATAAAGGTTAGCATGCTTAAAATACGTAAGTCGTTTTGTTCAACAAATTTAAGTAGATAACTCATCAGTTGTTTGCATCAGAGCGACAATTTTTGAGATAGTTATTAAAACTGTTTAAAGGTTGTCAAACGTTGTTTCTCGTTGTATATCCTTTAATTCTAGAGATAAATTTATAAATAACGTGTACGAATTTGTTTAACGCACTTGTTTTGGTTACTCGACGTCTCCGTTCTCGTGTAGCCTACATATTGCGTTTTTTTTTTTTAATTTGCTTACAGGGCTAAAGGTTAGAATGCTTAAAATACGTAAGTCGTTTTGTTCAACAAATTTAAGTAGATAACTCATCAGTTGTTTGCATCAGAGCGACAATTTTTGAGATAGTTATTAAAACTGTTTAAAGGTTGTCAAACGTTGTTTCTCGTTGTATATCCTTTAATTCTAGAGTTAAAATGATAAATACCGTGTACGAATTTGTTTAACGCATTTGTTTTGGTTACTCGACGTCTCGGTTCTCGTGTAGCCTACATATTGCGTTTTTTTTTAATTTGCTTACCGGGCTAAAGGTTAGCATGCTTAAAATACGTAAGTCGTTTTGTTCAACAAATTTGAGTAGATAACTCAGCAGTTGTTTGCATCAGAGCGACAATTTTTGAGATAGTTATTAAAACTGTTTAAAGGTTGTCAAACGTTGTTCTCGTTGTATATCCTTTAATTCTACAGTTAAATTGATAGATAACGTGTACGAATTTGTTTAACGCATTTGTTTTGGTTACTCGACGTCTCCGTTCTCGTGTAGCCTACATATTGCGTTTTTTTTTTAATTTGCTTACCGGGCTAAAGGTTAGCATGCTTAAAATACGTAAGTCGTTTTGTTCAACAAATTTGAGTAGATAACTCAGCAGTTGTTTGCATCAGAGCGACAATTTTTGAGATAGTTATTAAAACTGTTTAAAGGTTGTCAAACGTTGTTTCTCGTTGTATATCCTTTAATTCTAGAGTTAAATTGATAAATAACGTGTACGAATTTATTTAACGCATTTGTTTTGGTTACTCGACGTCTCCGTTCTCGTGTAGCCTACATATTGCGTTTTTTTTTTTAATTTGCTTACCAGGCTAAAGGTTAGCATGCTTAAAATACGTAAGTCATTTTGTTCAACAAATTTGAGTAGATAACTCAGCAGTTGTTTGCATCATAGCGACAATTTTTAAGATAGTTATTAAAACTGTTTAAAGGTTGTCAAACGTTGTTTCTCGTTGTATATCCTTTAATTCTAGAGTTAAATTGATAAATAACGTGTACGAATTTGTTTAACGCATTTGTTTTGGTTAATCGACGTCTCCGTTCTCGTGTAGCCTACATATTACGTTTTTTTTTTTAATTTGCTTACCGGGCTAAAGGCTAGCATGCTTAAAATACGTAAGTCGTTTTGTTCAACAAATTTGAGTAGATAACTCAGCAGTTGTTTCCATCAGAGCGACAATTTTTGAGATAGTTATTAAAACTGTTTAAAGGTTGTCAAACGTTGTTTCTCGTTGTATATCCTTTAATTCTAGAGTTAAATTGATAAATAACGTGTAAGAATTTGTTTAACGCATTTGTTTTGGTTACTCGACGTCTCCGTTCTCGTGTAGCCTACATATTGCGTTTTTTTTTTAATTTGCTTACCGGGCTAAAGGTTAGCATGCTTAAAATACGTAAGTCGTTTTGTTCAACAAATTTAAGTAGATAACTCATCAGTTGTTTGCATCAGAGCGACAATTTTTGAGATAGTTATTAAAACTGTTTAAAGGTTGTCAAACGTTGTTTCTCGTTGTATATCCTTTAATTCTAGAGTTAAATTGATAAATAACGTGTACGAATTTGTTTAACGCATTTGTTTTGGTTACTCGACGTCTCCGTTCTCGTGTAGCCTACATATTGGGTTTTTTTTTTTAATTTGCTTACCGGGCTAAAGGTTAGCATGCTTAAAATACGTAAGTCGTTTTGTTCAACAAATTTGAGTAGATAACTCAGCAGTTGTTTGCATCAGAGCGACAATTTTTGAGATAGTTATTAAAACTGTTTAAAGGTTGTCAAACGTTGTTTCTCGTTGTATATCCTTTAATTCTAGAGTTAAATTGATAAATAACGTGTACGAATTTGTTTAACGCATTTGTTTTGGTTACTCGACGTCTCCGTTCTCGTGTAGCCTACATATTGGGTTTTTTTTTTTAAATTTGCTTACCGGGCTAAAGGTTAGCATGCTTAAAATACGTAAGTCGTTTTGTTCATCAAATTTGAGTAGATAACTCAGCAGTTGTTTGCATCAGAGCGACAA
Source organism: Eurosta solidaginis (assembly GCF_040869045.1). Taxonomy (NCBI): domain Eukaryota; kingdom Metazoa; phylum Arthropoda; class Insecta; order Diptera; family Tephritidae; genus Eurosta; species Eurosta solidaginis. The sequence goes on along the minus strand of NW_027136917.1, from coordinate 687,158 downwards.
TTTTTGAGATAGTTATTAAAACTGTTTAAAGGTTGTCAAACGTTGTTTCTCGTTGTATATCCTTTAATTCTAGAGTTAAATTGATAAATAACGTGTACGAATTTGTTTAACGCATTTGTTTTGGTTAATCGACGTCTCCGTTCTCGTGTAGCCTACATATTACGTTTTTTTTTTTAATTTGCTTACCGGGCTAAAGGCTAGCATGCTTAAAATACGTAAGTCGTTTTGTTCAACAAATTTGAGTAGATAACTCAGCAGTTGTTTCCATCAGAGCGACAATTTTTGAGATAGTTATTAAAACTGTTTAAAGGTTGTCAAACGTTGTTTCTCGTTGTATGTCCTTTAATTCTAGAGTTAAATTGATAAATAGCGTGTACGAATTTGTTTAACGCATTTGTTTTGGTTACTCGACGTCTCCGTTCTCGTGTAGCCTACATATTGCGTTTTTTTTTTTAATTTTCTTACCGGGCTAAAGGTTAGCATGCTTAAAATACGTAAGTCGTTTTGTTCAACAAATTTAAGTAGATAACTCATCAGTTGTTTGCATCAGAGCGACAATTTTTGAGATAGTTATTAAAACTGTTTAAAGGTTGTCAAACGTTGTTTCTCGTTGTATATCCTTTAATTCTAGAGCTAAATTGATAAATAACGTGTACGAATTTGTTTAACGCATTTGTTTTGGTTACTCGACGTCTCCGTTCTCGTGTAGCCTACATATTGGGTTTTTTTTTTTAAATTTGCTTACCGGGCTAAAGGTTAGCATGCTTAAAATACGTAAGTCGTTTTGTTCAACAAATTTGAGTAGATAACTCAGCAGTTGTTTGCATCAGAGCGACAATTTTTGAGATAGTTATTAAAACTGTTTAAAGGTTGTCAAACGTTGTTTCTCGTTGTATATCCTTTAATTCTAGAGTTAAATTGATAAATAACGTGTACGAATTTGTTAACCGCATTTGTTTTGGTTACTCGACGTCTCCGTTCTTGTGTAGCCTACATATTGCGTTTTTTTTTTTAATTTGCTTACCGGGCTAAAGGTTAGCATGCTTAAAATACGTAAGTCGTTTTGTTCAACAAATTTGAGTAGATAACTCAGCAGTTGTTTGCATCAGAGCGACAATTTTTGAGATAGTTATTAAAACTGTTTAAAGGTTGTCAAACGTTGTTTCTCGTTGTATATCCTTTAATTCTAGAGTTAAATTTATAAATAACGTGTACGAATTAGTTTAACGCATTTGTTTTGGTTACTCGACGTCTCCGTTCTCGTGTAGCCTACATATTGCGTTTTTTTTTTTTTTTTAATTTGCTTACCGGGCTAAAGGTTAGCATGTTTAAAATACGTAAGTCGTTTTGTTCAACAAATTTGAGTAGATTGCTCAGCAGTTGTTTCCATCAGAGCGACTATTTTTGAGATAGTTATTAAAACTGTTTAAAGGTTTTCAAACGTTGTTTCTCGTTGTATATCCTTTAATTCTAGAGTTAAATTGATAAATAACGTGTACGAATTTGTTTAACGCATTTGTTTTGGTTACTCGACGTCTCCGTTCTCGTGTAGCCTACATATTGCGTTTTTTTTAATTTGCTTACCGGGCTAAAGGTTAGCATGCTTAAAATACGTAAGTCGTTTTGTTCAACAAATTTGAGTAGATAACTCATCAGTTGTTTGCATCAGAGCGACAATTTTTGAGATAGTTATTAAAACTGTTAAAAGGTTGTCAAACGTTGTTTCTCGTTGTATATCCTTTATTTCTAGAGTTAAATTGATAAATAACGTGTACGAATTTGTTTAACGCATTTGTTTTGGTTACTCGACGTCTCCGTTCTCGTGAAGCCTACATATTGCGTTTTTTTTTTTAATTTGCTTACCGGGCTAAAGGTTAGCATGCTTAAAATACGTAAGTCGTTTTGTTCAACAAATTTAAGTAGATAACTCATCAGTTGTTTGCATCAGAGCGACAATTTTTGAGATAGTTAATAAAACTGTTTAAAGGTTGTCAAACGTTGTTTCTCGTTGTATATCCTTTAATTCTAGAGTTAAATTGATAAATAACGTGTACGAATTTGTTTAACGCATTTGTTTTGGTTACTCGACGTCTCCGTTCTCGTGTAGCCTACATATTGCGTTTTTTTTTTTTAATTTGCTTACCGGGCTAAAGGTTAGCATGCTTAAAATACGTAAGTCGTTTTGTTCAAAAAATTTAAGTAGATAACTCATCAGTTGTTTGCATCAGAGCGACAATTTTTGAGATAGTTATTAAAACTGTTTAAAGGTTTTCAAACGTTGTTTCTCGTTGTATATCCTTTAATTCTAGAGTTAAATTGATAAATAACGTGTACGAATTTGGTTAACGCATTTGTTGGTTACTCGACGTCTCCGTTCTCGTGTAGCCTACATGTTGCGTTTTTTTTTTTAATTTGCTCACCGGGCTAAAGGTCAGCATGCTTAAAATACGTAAGTCGTTTTGTTCAACAAATTTGAGTAGATAACTCAGCAGTTGTTTGCATCACAGCGACAATTTTTGAGATAGTTATTAAAACTGTTTAAAGGTTGTCAAACGTTGTTTCTCGTTGTATATCCTTTAATTCTATAGTTAAATTGATAAATAACGTGTACGAATTTGTTTAACGCATTTGTTTTGGTTACTCGACGTCTCCGTTCTCGTGTAGCCTACATATTGCGTTTTTTTTTTTAATTTGCTTACCGGGCTAAAGGTTAGCATGCTTAAAATACGTAAGTCGTTTTGTTCAACAAATTTGAGTAGATAACTCAGCAGTTGTTTCCATCAGAGCGACAATTTTTGAGATAGTTATTAAAACTGTTTAAAGGTTGTCAAACGTTGTTTCTCGTTGTATATCCTTTAATTCTATAGTTAAATTGATAAATAACGTGTACGAATTTGTTTAACGCATTTGTTTTGGTTACTCGACGTCTCCGTTCTCGTGTAGCCTACATATTGCGTTTTTTTTTTTAATTTGCTTACCGGGCTAAAGGTTAGCATGCTTAAAATACGTAAGTCGTTTTGTTCAACAAATTTGAGTAGATAACTCAGCAGTTGTTTCCATCAGAGCGACAATTTTTGAGATAGTTATTAAAACTGTTTAAAGGTTGTCAAACGTTGTTTCTCGTTGTATATCCTTTAATTCTAGAGTTAAATTGATAAATAACGTGTACGAATTTGGTTAACGCATTTGTTGGTTACTCGACGTCTCCGTTCTCGTGTAGCCTACATGTTGCGTTTTTTTTTTTAATTTGCTCACCGGGCTAAAGGTCAGCATGCTTAAAATACGTAAGTCGTTTTGTTCAACAAATTTAAGTAGATAACTCATCAGTTGTTTGCATCAGAGCGACAATTTTTGAGATAGTTATTAAAACTGTTTAAAGGTTGTCAAACGTTATTTCTCGTTGTATATCCTTTAATTCTAGAGTTAAATTGATAAATAACGTGTACGAATTTGTTTAACGCATTTGGTTTGGTTACTCGACGTCTCCGTTCTCGTGTAGCCTACATGTTGCGTTTTTTTTTTTAATTTGCTTACCGGGCTAAAGGTTAGCATGCTTAAAATACGTAAGTCGTTTTGCTCAACAAATTTAAGTAGATAACTCATCAGTTGTTTGCATCAGAGCGACAATTTTTGAGATAGTTATTAAAACTGTTTAAAGGTTGTCAAACGTTGTTTCTCGTTGTATATCCTTTAATTCTAGAGTTAAATTGATAAATAACGTGTACGAATTTGTTTAACGCATTTGGTTTGGTTACTCGACGTCTCCGTTCTCGTGTAGCCTACATATTGCGTTTTTTTTTTTAATTTGCTTACCGGGCTAAAGGTTAGCATGCTTAAAATACGTAAGTCGTTTTGCTCAACAAATTTAAGAAGATAACTCATCTGTTGTTTGCATCAGAGCGACAATTTTTGAGATAGTTATTAAAACTGTTTAAAGGTTGTCAAACGTTGTTTCTCGTTGTATATCCTTTAATTCTAGAGTTAAATTAATAAATAACGGGTACGAATTTGTTTAACGCATTTGTTTTGGTTACTCGACGTCTCCGTTCTCGTGTAGCCTACATATTGCGTTTTTTTTTTTTAATTTGCTTACCGGGCTAAAGGTTAGCATGTTTAAAATACGTAGGTCGTTTTGTTCAACAAATTTGAGTAGATAACTCAGCAGTTTTTTGCATCAGAGCGACAATTTTTGAGATAGTTATTAAAACTGTTTAAAGGTTGTCAAACGTTGTTTCTCGTTATATATCCTTTAATTCTAGAGTTAAATTGATAAATAACGTGTACGAATTTGTTTAACGCATTTGTTTTGGTTACTCGACGTCTCCGTTCTCGTGTAGCCTACATATTGCGTTTTTTTTTTTAATTTGCTTACCGGACTAAAGGTTAGCATGCTTAAAATACGTAAGTCGTTTTGTTCAACAAATTTAAGTAGATAACCCATCAGTTGTTTGCATCAGAGCGACAATTTTTGAGATAGTTATTAAAACTGTTTAAAGGTTGTCAAACGTTGTTTCTCGTTGTATATCCTTTAATTCTAGAGTTAAATTGATAAATAAAATGTACGAATTTGTTTAACGCATTTGTTTAGGTTACTCGACGTCTCCGTTCTCGTGTAGCCTACATATTGCGTTTTTTTTTTTTTAATTTGCTTACCGTGCTAAAGGTTAGCATGCTTAAAACACGTAAGTCGTTTTGTTCAACAAATTTAAGTAGATAACTCATCAGTTGTTTGCATCAGAGCGACAATTTTTGAGATAGTTATTAAAACTGTTTAAAGGTTGTCAAACGTTGTTTCTCGTTGTATATCCTTTAATTCTAGAGTTAAATTGATAAATAACGTGTACGAATTTGGTTAACGCATTTGTTTTGGGAACTCAACGTCTCCGTTCTCGTGTAGCCTACATATTGCTTTTTTTTTTTAATTTGCTTACCGGAATAAAGGTTAGCATGCTTAAAATACGTAAGTCGTTTTGTTCAACAAATTTAAGTAGATAACTCATCAGTTGTTTGCATCAGAGCGACAATTTTTGAGATAGTTATTAAAACTGTTTAAAGGTTGTCAAACGTTGTTTCTCGTTGTATATCCTTTAATTCTAGAGATAAATTTATAAATAACGTGTACGAATTTGTTTAACGCACTTGTTTTGGTTACTCGACGTCTCCGTTCTCGTGTAGCCTACATATTGCGTTTTTTTTTTTTAATTTGCTTACAGGGCTAAAGGTTAGAATGCTTAAAATACGTAAGTCGTTTTGTTCAACAAATTTAAGTAGATAACTCATCAGTTGTTTGCATCAGAGCGACAATTTTTGAGATAGTTATTAAAACTGTTTAAAGGTTGTCAAACGTTGTTTCTCGTTGTATATCCTTTAATTCTAGAGTTAAAATGATAAATACCGTGTACGAATTTGTTTAACGCATTTGTTTTGGTTACTCGACGTCTCGGTTCTCGTGTAGCCTACATATTGCGTTTTTTTTTAATTTGCTTACCGGGCTAAAGGTTAGCATGCTTAAAATACGTAAGTCGTTTTGTTCAACAAATTTGAGTAGATAACTCAGCAGTTGTTTGCATCAGAGCGACAATTTTTGAGATAGTTATTAAAACTGTTTAAAGGTTGTCAAACGTTGTTCTCGTTGTATATCCTTTAATTCTACAGTTAAATTGATAGATAACGTGTACGAATTTGTTTAACGCATTTGTTTTGGTTACTCGACGTCTCCGTTCTCGTGTAGCCTACATATTGCGTTTTTTTTTTAATTTGCTTACCGGGCTAAAGGTTAGCATGCTTAAAATACGTAAGTCGTTTTGTTCAACAAATTTGAGTAGATAACTCAGCAGTTGTTTGCATCAGAGCGACAATTTTTGAGATAGTTATTAAAACTGTTTAAAGGTTGTCAAACGTTGTTTCTCGTTGTATATCCTTTAATTCTAGAGTTAAATTGATAAATAACGTGTACGAATTTATTTAACGCATTTGTTTTGGTTACTCGACGTCTCCGTTCTCGTGTAGCCTACATATTGCGTTTTTTTTTTTAATTTGCTTACCAGGCTAAAGGTTAGCATGCTTAAAATACGTAAGTCATTTTGTTCAACAAATTTGAGTAGATAACTCAGCAGTTGTTTGCATCATAGCGACAATTTTTAAGATAGTTATTAAAACTGTTTAAAGGTTGTCAAACGTTGTTTCTCGTTGTATATCCTTTAATTCTAGAGTTAAATTGATAAATAACGTGTACGAATTTGTTTAACGCATTTGTTTTGGTTAATCGACGTCTCCGTTCTCGTGTAGCCTACATATTACGTTTTTTTTTTTAATTTGCTTACCGGGCTAAAGGCTAGCATGCTTAAAATACGTAAGTCGTTTTGTTCAACAAATTTGAGTAGATAACTCAGCAGTTGTTTCCATCAGAGCGACAATTTTTGAGATAGTTATTAAAACTGTTTAAAGGTTGTCAAACGTTGTTTCTCGTTGTATATCCTTTAATTCTAGAGTTAAATTGATAAATAACGTGTAAGAATTTGTTTAACGCATTTGTTTTGGTTACTCGACGTCTCCGTTCTCGTGTAGCCTACATATTGCGTTTTTTTTTTTAATTTGCTTACCGGGCTAAAGGTTAGCATGCTTAAAATACGTAAGTCGTTTTGTTCAACAAATTTAAGTAGATAACTCATCAGTTGTTTGCATCAGAGCGACAATTTTTGAGATAGTTATTAAAACTGTTTAAAGGTTGTCAAACGTTGTTTCTCGTTGTATATCCTTTAATTCTAGAGTTAAATTGATAAATAACGTGTACGAATTTGTTTAACGCATTTGTTTTGGTTACTCGACGTCTCCGTTCTCGTGTAGCCTACATATTGGGTTTTTTTTTTTAATTTGCTTACCGGGCTAAAGGTTAGCATGCTTAAAATACGTAAGTCGTTTTGTTCAACAAATTTGAGTAGATAACTCAGCAGTTGTTTGCATCAGAGCGACAATTTTTGAGATAGTTATTAAAACTGTTTAAAGGTTGTCAAACGTTGTTTCTCGTTGTATATCCTTTAATTCTAGAGTTAAATTGATAAATAACGTGTACGAATTTGTTTAACGCATTTGTTTTGGTTACTCGACGTCTCCGTTCTCGTGTAGCCTACATATTGGGTTTTTTTTTTTAAATTTGCTTACCGGGCTAAAGGTTAGCATGCTTAAAATACGTAAGTCGTTTTGTTCATCAAATTTGAGTAGATAACTCAGCAGTTGTTTGCATCAGAGCGACAATTTTTGAGATAGTTATTAAAACTGTTTAAAGGTTGTCAAACGTTGTTTCTCGTTGTATATCCTTTAATTCTAGAGTTAAATTGATAAATAACGTATACGAATTTGTTTAACGCATTTGTTTTGGTTAATCGACGTCTCCGTTCTCGTGTAGCCTACATATTACGTTTTTTTTTTTAATTTGCTTACCGGGCTAAAGGCTAGCATGCTTAAAATACGTGAGTCGTTTTGTTCAACAAATTTGAGTAGATAACTCAGCAGTTGTTTCCATCAGAGCGACAATTTTTGAGATAGTTATTAAAACTGTTTAAAGGTTGTCAAACGTTGTTTCTCGTTGTATGTCCTTTAATTCTAGAGTTAAATTGATAAATAGCGTGTACGAATTTGTTTAACGCATTTGTTTTGGTTACTCGACGTCTCCGTTCTCGTGTAGCCTACATATTGCGTTTTTTTTTTTAATTTTCTTACCGGGCTAAAGGTTAGCATGCTTAAAATACGTAAGTCGTTTTGTTCAACAAATTTAAGTAGATAACTCATCAGTTGTTTGCATCAGAGCGACAATTTTTGAGATAGTTATTAAAACTGTTTAAAGGTTGTCAAACGTTGTTTCTCGTTGTATATCCTTTAATTCTAGAGCTAAATTGATAAATAACGTGTACGAATTTGTTTAACGCATTTGTTTTGGTTACTCGACGTCTCCGTTCTCGTGTAGCCTACATATTGGGTTTTTTTTTTTTAAATTTGCTTACCGGGCTAAAGGTTAGCATGCTTAAAATACGTAAGTCGTTTTGTTCAACAAATTTGAGTAGATAACTCAGCAGTTGTTTGCATCAGAGCGACAATTTTTGAGATAGTTATTAAAACTGTTTAAAGGTTGTCAAACGTTGTTTCTCGTTGTATATCCTTTAATTCTAGAGTTAAATTGATAAATAACGTGTACGAATTTGTTAACCGCATTTGTTTTGGTTACTCGACGTCTCCGTTCTTGTGTAGCCTACATATTGCGTTTTTTTTTTTAATTTGCTTACCGGGCTAAAGGTTAGCATGCTTAAAATACGTAAGTCGTTTTGTTCAACAAATTTGAGTAGATAACTCAGCAGTTGTTTGCATCAGAGCGACAATTTTTGAGATAGTTATTAAAACTGTTTAAAGGTTGTCAAACGTTGTTTCTCGTTGTATATCCTTTAATTCTAGAGTTAAATTTATAAATAACGTGTACGAATTAGTTTAACGCATTTGTTTTGGTTACTCGACGTCTCCGTTCTCGTGTAGCCTACATATTGCGTTTTTTTTTTTTTTTTAATTTGCTTACCGGGCTAAAGGTTAGCATGTTTAAAATACGTAAGTCGTTTTGTTCAACAAATTTGAGTAGATTGCTCAGCAGTTGTTTCCATCAGAGCGACTATTTTTGAGATAGTTATTAAAACTGTTTAAAGGTTTTCAAACGTTGTTTCTCGTTGTATATCCTTTAATTCTAGAGTTAAATTGATAAATAACGTGTACGAATTTGTTTAACGCATTTGTTTTGGTTACTCGACGTCTCCGTTCTCGTGTAGCCTACATATTGCGTTTTTTTTTAATTTGCTTACCGGGCTAAAGGTTAGCATGCTTAAAATACGTAAGTCGTTTTGTTCAACAAATTTGAGTAGATAACTCATCAGTTGTTTGCATCAGAGCGACAATTTTTGAGATAGTTATTAAAACTGTTAAAAGGTTGTCAAACGTTGTTTCTCGTTGTATATCCTTTATTTCTAGAGTTAAATTGATAAATAACGTGTACGAATTTGTTTAACGCATTTGTTTTGGTTACTCGACGTCTCCGTTCTCGTGAAGCCTACATATTGCGTTTTTTTTTTTAATTTGCTTACCGGGCTAAAGGTTAGCATGCTTAAAATACGTAAGTCGTTTTGTTCAACAAATTTAAGTAGATAACTCATCAGTTGTTTGCATCAGAGCGACAATTTTTGAGATAGTTAATAAAACTGTTTAAAGGTTGTCAAACGTTGTTTCTCGTTGTATATCCTTTAATTCTAGAGTTAAATTGATAAATAACGTGTACGAATTTGTTTAACGCATTTGTTTTGGTTACTCGACGTCTCCGTTCTCGTGTAGCCTACATATTGCGTTTTTTTTTTTTAATTTGCTTACCGGGCTAAAGGTTAGCATGCTTAAAATACGTAAGTCGTTTTGTTCAAAAAATTTAAGTAGATAACTCATCAGTTGTTTGCATCAGAGCGACAATTTTTGAGATAGTTATTAAAACTGTTTAAAGGTTTTCAAACGTTGTTTCTCGTTGTATATCCTTTAATTCTAGAGTTAAATTGATAAATAACGTGTACGAATTTGGTTAACGCATTTGTTGGTTACTCGACGTCTCCGTTCTCGTGTAGCCTACATGTTGCGTTTTTTTTTTTAATTTGCTCACCGGGCTAAAGGTCAGCATGCTTAAAATACGTAAGTCGTTTTGTTCAACAAATTTGAGTAGATAACTCAGCAGTTGTTTGCATCACAGCGACAATTTTTGAGATAGTTATTAAAACTGTTTAAAGGTTGTCAAACGTTGTTTCTCGTTGTATATCCTTTAATTCTATAGTTAAATTGATAAATAACGTGTACGAATTTGTTTAACGCATTTGTTTTGGTTACTCGACGTCTCCGTTCTCGTGTAGCCTACATATTGCGTTTTTTTTTTTAATTTGCTTACCGGGCTAAAGGTTAGCATGCTTAAAATACGTAAGTCGTTTTGTTCAACAAATTTGAGTAGATAACTCAGCAGTTGTTTCCATCAGAGCGACAATTTTTGAGATAGTTATTAAAACTGTTTAAAGGTTGTCAAACGTTGTTTCTCGTTGTATATCCTTTAATTCTATAGTTAAATTGATAAATAACGTGTACGAATTTGTTTAACGCATTTGTTTTGGTTACTCGACGTCTCCGTTCTCGTGTAGCCTACATATTGCGTTTTTTTTTTTAATTTGCTTACCGGGCTAAAGGTTAGCATGCTTAAAATACGTAAGTCGTTTTGTTCAACAAATTTGAGTAGATAACTCAGCAGTTGTTTCCATCAGAGCGACAATTTTTGAGATAGTTATTAAAACTGTTTAAAGGTTGTCAAACGTTGTTTCTCGTTGTATATCCTTTAATTCTAGAGTTAAATTGATAAATAACGTGTACGAATTTGGTTAACGCATTTGTTGGTTACTCGACGTCTCCGTTCTCGTGTAGCCTACATGTTGCGTTTTTTTTTTTAATTTGCTCACCGGGCTAAAGGTCAGCATGCTTAAAATACGTAAGTCGTTTTGTTCAACAAATTTAAGTAGATAACTCATCAGTTGTTTGCATCAGAGCGACAATTTTTGAGATAGTTATTAAAACTGTTTAAAGGTTGTCAAACGTTGTTTCTCGTTGTATATCCTTTAATTCTAGAGTTAAATTGATAAATAACGTGTACGAATTTGTTTAACGCATTTGTTTTGGTTACTCGACGTCTCCGTCCTCGTGTAGCCTACATATTGCGTTTTTTTTTTTAATTTGCTTACCGGACTAAAGGTTAGCATGCTTAAAACACGTAAGTCGTTTTGTTCAACAAATTTAAGTAGATAACTCATCAGTTGTTTGCATCAGAGCGACAATTTTTGAGATAGTTATTAAAACTGTTTAAAGGTTGTCAAACGTTGTTTCTCGTTGTATATCCTTTAATTCTAGAGTTAAATTGATAAATAACGTGTACGAATTTGGTTAACGCATTTGTTTTGGGAACTCAACGTCTCCGTTCTCGTGTAGCCTACATATTGCGTTATTTTTTTAATTTGCTTACCGGAATAAAGGTTGGCATGCTTAAAATACGTAAGTCGTTTTGTTCAACAAATTTAAGTAGATAACTCATCAGTTGTTTGCATCAGAGCGACAATTTTTGAGATAGTTATTAAAACTGTTTAAAGGTTGTCAAACGTTGTTTCTCGTTGTATATCCTTTAATTCTAGAGTTAAATTGATAAATAACGTGTACGAATTTGGTTAACGCATTTGTTTTGGGAACTCAACGTCTCCGTTCTCGTGTAGCCTACATATTGGGTTTTTTTTTTTAATTTGCTTACCGGAATAAAGGTTGGCATGCTTAAAATACGTAAGTCGTTTTGTTCAACAAATTTAAGTAGATAACTCATCAGTTGTTTGCATCAGAGCGACAATTTTTGAGATAGTTATTAAAACTGTTTAAAGGTTGTCAAACGTTGTTTCTCGTTGTATATCCTTTAATTCTAGAGATAAATTTATAAATAACGTGTACGAATTTGTTTAACGCATTTTTTTGGTTAATCGACGTCTCCGTTCTCGTGTAGCCTACATATTGCGTTTTTTTTTTTTTAATTTGCTTACCGGGCTAAAGGTTAGCATGCTTAAAATACGTAAGTCGTTTTGTTCAACAAATTTGAGTAGATAACTCAGCAGTTGTTTGCATCAGAGCGACAATTTTTGAGATAGTTATTAAAACTGTTTAAAGGTTGTCAAACGTTGTTTCTCGTTGTATATCCTTTAATTCTAGAGTTAAATTGATAAATAACGTGTACGAATTTGTTAACCGCATTTGTTTTGGTTACTCGACGTCTCCGTTCTTGTGTAGCCTACATATTGCGTTTTTTTTTTAATTTGCTTACCGGGCTAAAGGTTAGCATGCTTAAAATACGTAAGTCGTTTTGTTCAACAAATTTGAGTAGATAACTCAGCAGTTGTTTGCATTAGAGTGACTATTTTTGAGATAGTTATTAAAACTGTTTAAAGGTTGTCAAACGTTGTTTCTCGTTGTATGTCCTTTAATTCTAGAGTTAAATTGATAAATAACGTGTACGAATTTGTTTAACGCATTTGTTTTGGTTACTCGCCGTCTCCGTTCTCGTGTAGCCTACATATTGCGTTTTTTTTTTTTTTTTAATTTGCTTACCGGGCTAAAGGTTAGCATGTTTAAAATACGTAAGTCGTTTTGTTCAACAAATTTGAGTAGATAACTCAGCAGTTGTTTCCATCAGAGCGACTATTTTTGAGATAGTTATTAAAACTGTTTAAAGGTTGTCAAACGTTGTTTCTCGTTGTATATCCTTTAATTCTAGAGTTTAATTGATAAATAACGTGTACGAATTTGTTTAACGCATTTGTTTTGGTTACTCGACGTCTCCGTTCTCGTGAAGCCTACATATTGCGTTTTTTTTTAATTTGCTTACCGGGATAAAGGTTAGCATGCTTAAAATACGTAAGTCGTTTTGTTCAACAAATTTAAGTAGATAACTCCTCAGTTGTTTGCATCAGAGCGACAATTTTTGAGATAGTTAATAAAACTGTTTAAAGGTTGTCAAACGTTGTTTCTCGTTGTATATCCTTTAATTCTAGAGTTAAATTGATAAATAACGTGTACGAATTTGTTTAACGCATTTGTTTTGGTTACTCGAAGTCTCCGTTCTCGTGTAGCCTACATATTGCGTTTTTTTTTTTAATTTGCTTACCGGGCTAAAGGTTAGCATGCTTAAAATACGTAAGTCGTTTTGTTCAACAAATTTAAGTAGATAACTCATCAGTTGTTTGCATCAGAGCGACAATTTTTGAGATAGTTATTAAAACTGTTTAAAGGTTGTCAAACGTTGTTTCTCGTTGTATATCCTTTAATTCTAGTGTTAAATTGATAAATAACGTGTACGAATTTGTTTAACGCATTTTTTTGGTTAATCGACGTCTCCGTTCTCGTGTAGCCTACATATTGGGTTTTTTTTTAAATTTGCTTACCGGGCTAAAGGTTAGCATGCTTAAAATACGTAAGTCGTTTTGTTCAACAAATTTGAGTAGATAACTCAGCAGTTGTTTGCATCAGAGCGACAATTTTTGAGATAGTTATTAAAACTGTTTAAAGGTTGTCAAACGTTTTTCTCGTTGTATATCCTTTAATTCTAGAGTTAAATTGATAAATAACGTGTACAAATTTGTTAACCGCATTTGTTTTGGTTACTCGACGTCTCCGTTCTTGTGTAGCCTACATATTGCGTTTTTTTTTTAATTTGCTTACCGGGCTAAAGGTTAGCATGCTTAAAATACGTAAGTCGTTTTGTTCAACAAATTTGAGTAGATAACTCAGCAGTTGTTTGCATTAGAGTGACTATTTTTGAGATAGTTATTAAAACTGTTTAAAGGTTGTCAAACGTTGTTTCTCGTTGTATGTCCTTTAATTCTAGAGTTAAATTGATAAATAACGTGTACGAATTTGTTTAACGCATTTGTTTTGGTTACTCGCCGTCTCCGTTCTCGTGTAGCCTACATATTGCGTTTTTTTTTTTTTTTTAATTTGCTTACCGGGCTAAAGGTTAGCATGTTTAAAATACGTAAGTCGTTTTGTTCAACAAATTTGAGTAGATAACTCAGCAGTTGTTTCCATCAGAGCGACTATTTTTGAGATAGTTATTAAAACTGTTTAAAGGTTGTCAAACGTTGTTTCTCGTTGTATATCCTTTAATTCTAGAGTTTAGTTGATAAATAACGTGTACGAATTTGGTTAACGCATTTGTTTTGGTTACTCGACGTCTCCGTTCTCGTGAAGCCTACATATTGCGTTTTTTTTTAATTTGCTTACCGGGATAAAGGTTAGCATGCTTAAAATACGTAAGTCGTTTTGTTCAACAAATTTAAGTAGATAACTCATCAGTTGTTTGCATCAGAGCGACAATTTTTGAGATAGTTAATAAAACTGTTTAAAGGTTGTCAAACGTTGTTTCTCGTTGTATATCCTTTAATTCTAGAGTTATATTGATAAATAACGTGTACGAATTTGTTTAACGCATTTGTTTTGGTTACTCGACGTCTCCGTTCTCGTGTAGCCTACATATTGCGTTTTTTTTTTTTTTAATTTGCTTACCGGGCTAAAGGTTAGCATGCTTAAAATACGTAAGTCGTTTTGTTCAAAAAATTTAAGTAGATAACTCATCAGTTGTTTGCATCAGAGCGACAATTTTTGAGATAGTTATTAAAACTGTTTAAAGGTTTTCAAACGTTGTTTCTCGTTGTATATCCTTTAATTCTAGAGTTAAATTGATAAATAACGTGTACGAATTTGTTTAACGCATTTGTTTTGGTTCCTCGACGTCTCCGTTCTCGTGTAGCCTACATATTGCGTTTTTTTTTTTTAATTTGCTTACCGGGCTAAAGGTTAGCATGCTTAAAATACGTAAGTCGTTTTGTTCAACAAATTTGAGTAGATAACTCAGCAGTTGTTTCCATCAGAGCGACAATTTTTGAGATAGTTATTAAAACTGTTTAAAGGCTGTCAAACGTTGTTTCTCGTTGTATATAATTTAATTCTAGAGTTAAATTGATAAATAACGTGTACGAATTTGTTTAACGCATTTGTTTTGGTTACTCGACGTCTCTGTTCTCGTGTAGCCTACATATTGCGTTTTTTTTTAATTTGCTTACCGGGCTAAAGGTTAGCATGCTTAAAATACGTAAGTCGTTTTGTTCAACAAATTTGAGTAGATAACTCAGCAGTTGTTTGCATCAGAGCGACAATTTTTGAGATAGTTATTAAAACTGTTTAAAGGTTGTCAAACGTTGTTTCTCGTTGTATATCCTTTAATTCTAGAGTTAAATTGATAAATACGTGTACGAATTTATTTAACGCATTTGTTTTGGTTACTCGACGTCTCCGTTCTCGTGTAGCCTACATATTGCGTTTTTTTTTAATTTGCTTACCAGGCTAAAGGTTAGCATGCTTAAAATACGTAAGTCGTTTTGTTCAACAAATTTGAGTAGATAACTCAGCAGTTGTTTGCATCATAGCGACAATTTTTAAGATAGTTATTAAAACTGTTTAAAGGTTGTCAAACGTTGTTTCTCGTTGTATATCCTTTAATTCTAGAGTTAAATTGATAAATAACGTGTACGAATTTGTTTAACGCATTTGTTTTGGTTACTCGACGTCTCCGTTCTCGTGTAGCCTACATATTGCGTTTTTTTTTTAATTTGCTTACCGGGCTAAAGGTTAGCATGCTTAAAATACGTAAGTCGTTTTGTTCAACAAATTTAAGTAGATAACTCATCAGTTGTTTGCATCAGAGCGACAATTTTTGAGATAGTTATTAAAACTGTTTAAAGGTTGTCAAACGTTGTTTCTCGTTGTATATCCTTTAATTCTAGAGTTAAATTGATAAATAACGTGTACGAATTTGTTTAACGCATTTGTTTTGGTTACTCGACGTCTCCGTTCTCGTGTAGCCTACATATTGCGTTTTTTTTTTTTTAATTTTCTTACCGGGCTAAAGGTTAGCATGCTTAAAATACGTAAGTCGTTTTGTTCAACAAATTTAAGTAGATAACTCATCAGTTGTTTGCATCAGAGCGACAATTTTTGAGATAGTTATTAAAACTGTTTAAAGGTTGTCAAACGTTGTTTCTCGTTGTATATCCTTTAATTCTAGAGTTAAATTGATAAATAACGTGTACGAATTTGTTTAACGCATTTGTTTTGGTTACTCGACGTCTCCGTTCTCGTGTAGCCTACATATTGGGTTTTTTTTTTAAATTTGCTTACCGGGCTAAAGGTTAGCATGCTTAAAATACGTAAGTCGTTTTGTTCAACAAATTTGAGTAGATAACTCAGCAGTTGTTTGCATCAGAGCGACAATTTTTGAGATAGTTATTAAAACTGTTTAAAGGTTGTCAAACGTTGTTTCTCGTTGTATATCCTTTAATTCTAGAGTTAAATTGATAAATAACGTGTACGAATTTGTTAACCGCATTTGTTTTGGTTACTCGACGTCTCCGTTCTTGTGTAGCCTACATATTGCGTTTTTTTTTTTAATTTGCTTACCGGGCTAAAGGTTAGCATGCTTAAAATACGTAAGTCGTTTTGTTCAACAAATTTGAGTAGATAACTCAGCAGTTGTTTGCATCAGAGCGACAATTTTTGAGATAGTTATTAAAACTGTTTAAAGGTTGTCAAACGTTGTTTCTCGTTGTATATCCTTTAATTCTAGAGTTAAATTGATAAATAACGTGTACGAATTAGTTTAACGCATTTGTTTTGGTTACTCGACGTCTCCGTTCTCGTGTAGCCTACATATTGCGTTTTTTTTTTTTTTTTTAATTTGCTTACCGGGCTAAAGGTTAGCATGTTTAAAATACGTAAGTCGTTTTGTTCAACAAATTTGAGTAGATAGCTCAGCAGTTGTTTCCATCAGAGCGACTATTTTTGAGATAGTTATTAAAACTGTTTAAAGGTTGTCAAACGTTGTTTCCCGTTGTATATCCTTTAATTCTAGAGTTAAATTGATAAATAACGTGTACGAATTTGTTTAACGCATTTGTTTTGGTTACTCGACGTCTCCGTTCTCGTGTAGCCTACATATTGCGTTTTTTTTAATTTGCTTACCGGGCTAAAGGTTAGCATGCTTAAAATACGTAAGTCGTTTTGTTCAACAAATTTGAGTAGATAACTCATCAGTTGTTTGCATCAGAGCGACAATTTTTGAGATAGTTATTAAAACTGTTAAAAGGTTGTCAAACGTTGTTTCTCGTTGTATATCCTTTATTTCTAGAGTTAAATTGATAAATAACGTGTACGAATTTGTTTAACGCATTTGTTTTGGTTACTCGACGTCTCCGTTCTCGTGAAGCCTACATATTGCGTTTTTTTTTTAATTTGCTTACCGGGCTAAAGGTTAGCATGCTTAAAATACGTAAGTCGTTTTGTTCAACAAATTTAAGTAGATAACTCATCAGTTGTTTGCATCAGAGCGACAATTTTTGAGATAGTCAATAAAACTGTTTAAAGGTTGTCAAACGTTGTTTCTCGTTGTATATCCTTTAATTCTAGAGTTAAATTGATAAATAACGTGTACGAATTTGTTTAACGCATTTGTTTTGGTTACTCGACGTCTCCGTTCTCGTGTAGCCTACATATTGCGTTTTTTTTTTTTAATTTGCTTACCGGGCTAAAGGTTAGCATGCTTAAAATACGTAAGTCGTTTTGTTCAAAAAATTTAAGTAGATAACTCATCAGTTGTTTGCATCAGAGCGACAATTTTTGAGATAGTTATTAAAACTGTTTAAAGGTTTTCAAACGTTGTTTCTCGTTGTATATCCTTTAATTCTAGAGTTAAATTTATAAATAACGTGTACGAATTTGTTTAACGCATTTGTTGGTTACTCGACGTCTCCGTTCTCGTGTAGCCTACATATTGCGTTTTTTTTTTAATTTGCTTACCGGGCTAAAGGTCAGCATGCTTAAAATACGTAAGTCGTTTTGTTCAACAAATTTGAGTAGATAACTCAGCAGTTGTTTGCAACACAGCGACAATTTTTGAGATAGTTATTAAAACTGTTTAAAGGTTGTCAAACGTTGTTTCTCGTTGTATATCCTTTAATTCTATAGTTAAATTGATAAATAACGTGTACGAATTTGTTTAACGCATTTGTTTTGGTTACTCGACGTCTCCGTTCTCGTGTAGCCTACATATTGCGTTTTTTTTTTAATTTGCTTACCGGGCTAAAGGTTAGCATGTTTAAAATACGTAAGTCGTTTTGTTCAACAAATTTTAGCAGATAACTCAGCAGTTGTTTCCATCAGAGCGACAATTTTTGAGATAGTTATTAAAACTGTTTAAAGGTTGTCAAACGTTGTTTCTCGTTGTATATCCTTTAATTCTAGAGTTAAATTGATAAATAACGTGTACGAATTTGGTTAACGCATTTGTTGGTTACTCGACGTCTCCGTTCTCGTGTAGCCTACATGTTGCGTTTTTTTTTTAATTTGCTCACCGGGCTAAAGGTCAGCATGCTTAAAATACGTAAGTCGTTTTGTTCAACAAATTTAAGTAGATAACTCATCAGTTGTTTGCATCAGAGCGACAATTTTTGAGATAGTTATTAAAACTGTTTAAAGGTTGTCAAACGTTGTTTCTCGTTGTATATCCTTTAATTCTAGAGTTAAATTGATAAATAACGTGTACGAATTTGTTTAACGCATTTGTTTTGGTTACTCGACGTCTCCGTTCTCGTGTAGCCTACATATTGCGTTTTTTTTTTTAATTTGCTTACCGGACTAAAGGTTAGCATGCTTAAAACACGTAAGTCGTTTTGTTCAACAAATTTAAGTAGATAACTCATCAGTTGTTTGCATCAGAGCGACAATTTTTGAGATAGTTATTAAAACTGTTTAAAGGTTGTCAAACGTTGTTTCTCGTTGTATATCCTTTAATTCTAGAGTTAAATTGATAAATAACGTGTACGAATTTGGTTAACGCATTTGTTTTGGGAACTCAACGTCTCCGTTCTCGTGTAGCCTACATATTGCGTTTTTTTTTTAATTTGCTTACCGGAATAAAGGTTGGCATGCTTAAAATACGTAAGTCGTTTTGTTCAACAAATTTAAGTAGATAACTCATCAGTTGTTTGCATCAGAGCGACAATTTTTGAGATAGTTATTAAAACTGTTTAAAGGTTGTCAAACGTTGTTTCTCGTTGTATATCCTTTAATTCTAGAGTTAAATTGATAAATAACGTGTACGAATTAGTTTAACGCATTTGTTTTGGTTACTCGACGTCTCCGTTCTCGTGTAGCCTACATATTGCGTTTTTTTTTTTTTTTTTTTAATTTGCTTACCGGGCTAAAGGTTAGCATGTTTAAAATACGTAAGTCGTTTTGTTGAACAAAGCTCAGCAGTTGTTTCCATCAGAGCGACTATTTTTGAGATAGTTATTAAAACTGTTTAAAGGTTGTCAAACGTTGTTTCTCGTTGTATATCCTTTAATTCTAGAGTTAAATTGATAAATAACGTGTACGAATTTGTTTAACGCATTTGTTTTGGTTACTCGACGTCTCCGTTCTCGTGTAGCCTACATATTGCGTTTTTTTTAATTTGCTTACCGGGCTAAAGGTTAGCATGCTTAAAATACGTAAGTCGTTTTGTTCAACAAATTTGAGTAGATAACTCATCAGTTGTTTGCATCAGAGCGACAATTTTTGAGATAGTTATTAAAACTGTTAAAAGGTTGTCAAACGTTGTTTCTCGTTGTATATCCTTTATTTCTAGGGTTAAATTGATAAATAACGTGTACGAATTTGTTTAACGCATTTGTTTTGGTTACTCGACGTCTCCGTTCTCGTGAAGCCTACATATTATGTTTTTTTTTTAATTTGCTTACCGGGCTAAAGGTTAGCATGCTTAAAATACGTAAGTCGTTTTGTTCAACAAATTTAAGTAGATAACTCATCAGTTGTTTGCATCAGAGCGACAATTTTTGAGATAGTCAATAAAACTGTTTAAAGGTTGTCAAACGTTGTTTCTCGTTGTATATCCTTTAATTCTAGAGTTAAATTGATAAATAACGTGTACGAATTTGTTTAACGCATTTGTTTTGGTTACTCGACGTCTCCGTTCTCGTGTAGCCTACATATTGCGTTTTTTTTTTTTAATTTGCTTACCGGGCTAAAGGTTAGCATGCTTAAAATACGTAAGTCGTTTTGTTCAAAAAATTTAAGTAGATAACTCATCAGTTGTTTGCATCAGAGCGACAATTTTTGAGATAGTTATTAAAACTGTTTAAAGGTTTTCAAACGTTGTTTCTCGTTGTATATCCTTTAATTCTAGAGTTAAATTGATAAATAACGTGTACGAATTTGTTTAACGCATTTGTTGGTTACTCGACGTCTCCGTTCTCGTGTAGCCTACATATTGCGTTTTTTTTTTAATTTGCTTACCGGGCTAAAGGTCAGCATGCTTAAAATACGTAAGTCGTTTTGTTCAACAAATTTGAGTAGATAACTCAGCAGTTGTTTGCAACACAGCGACAATTTTTGAGATAGTTATTAAAACTGTTTAAAGGTTGTCAAACGTTGTTTCTCGTTGTATATCCTTTAATTCTATAGTTAAATTGATAAATAACGTGTACGAATTTGTTTAACGCATTTGTTTTGGTTACTCGACGTCTCCGTTCTCGTGTAGCCTACATATTGCGTTTTTTTTTTAATTTGCTTACCGGGCTAAAGGTTAGCATGTTTAAAATACGTAAGTCGTTTTGTTCAACAAATTTGAGCAGATAACTCAGCAGTTGTTTCCATCAGAGCGACAATTTTTGAGATAGTTATTAAAACTGTTTAAAGGTTGTCAAACGTTGTTTCTCGTTGTATATCCTTTAATTCTAGAGTTAAATTGATAAATAACGTGTACGAATTTGGTTAACGCATTTGTTGGTTACTCGACGTCTCCGTTCTCGTGTAGCCTACATGTTGCGTTTTTTTTTTAATTTGCTCACCGGGCTAAAGGTCAGCATGCTTAAAATACGTAAGTCGTTTTGTTCAACAAATTTAAGTAGATAACTCATCAGTTGTTTGCATCAGAGCGACAATTTTTGAGATAGTTATTAAAACTGTTTAAAGGTTGTCAAACGTTGTTTCTCGTTGTATATCGTTTAATTCTAGAGTTAAATTGATAAATAACGTGTACGAATTTGGTTAACGCATTTGTTTTGGGAACTCAACGTTTCCGTTCTCGTGTAGCCTACATATTGCGTTTTTTTTTTAATTTGCTTACCGGAATAAAGGTTGGCATGCTTAAAATACGTAAGTCGTTTTGTTCAACAAATTTAAGTAGATAACTCATCAGTTGTTTGCATCAGAGCGACAATTTTTGAGATAGTTATTAAAACTGTTTAAAGGTTGTCAAACGTTGTTTCTCGTTGTATATCCTTTAATTCTAGAGTTAAATTGATAAATAACGTGTACGAATTTGGTTAACGCATTTGTTTTGGGAACTCAACGTCTCCGTTCTCGTGTAGCCTACATATTGCGTTTTTTTTTTTAATTTGCTTACCGGAATAAAGGTTGGCATGCTTAAAATACGTAAGTCGTTTTGTTCAACAAATTTAAGTAGATAACTCATCAGTTGTTTGCATCAGAGCGACAATTTTTGAGATAGTTATTAAAACTGTTTAAAGGTTGTCAAACGTTGTTTCTCATTGTATATCCTTTAATTCTAGAGATAAATTTATAAATAACGTGTACGAATTTGTTTAACGCATTTGTTTTGGTTACTCGACGTCTCCGTTCTCGTGTAGCCTACATATTGCGTTTTTTTTTTAATTTGCTTACAGGGCTAAAGGTTAGAATGCTTAAAATACGTAAGTCGTTTTGTTCAACAAATTTAAGTAGATAACTCATCAGTTGTTGGCATCAGAGCGATAATTTTTGAGATAGTTATTAAAACTGTTTAAAGGTTGTCAAACGTTGTTTCTCGTTGTATATCCTTTAATTCTAGAGTTAAAATGATAAATACCGTGTACGAATTTGTTTAACGCATTTGTTTTGGTTACTCGACGTCTCCGTTCTCGTGTAGCCTACATATTGCGTTTTTTTTTTTAATTTGCTTACCGGGCTAAAGGTTAGCATGCTTAAAATACGTAAGTCGTTTTGTTCAACAAATTTGAGTAGATAACTCAGCAGTTGTTTGCATCAGAGCGACAATTTTTGAGATAGTTATTAAAACTGTTTAAAGGTTGTCAAACGTTGTTTCTCGTTGTATATCCTTTAATTCTACAGTTAAATTGATAGATAACGTGTACGAATTTGTTTAACGCATTTGTTTTGGTTACTCGACGTCTCCGTTCTCGTGTAGCCTACATATTGCGTTTTTTTTTAATTTGCTTACCGGGCTAAAGGTTAGCATGCTTAAAATACGTAAGTCGTTTTGTTCAACAAATTTGAGTAGATAACTCAGCAGTTGTTTGCATCAGAGCGACAATTTTTGAGATAGGTATTAAAACTGTTTAAAGGTTGTCAAACGTTGTTTCTCGTTGTATATCCTTTAATTCTAGAGTTAAATTGATAAATAACGTGTACGAATTTATTTAACGCATTTGTTTTGGTTACTCGACGTCTCCGTTCTCGTGTAGCCTACATATTGCGTTTTTTTTTTAATTTGCTTACCAGGCTAAAGGTTAGCATGCTTAAAATACGTAAGTCGTTTTGTTCAACAAATTTGAGTAGGTAACTCAGCAGTTGTTTGCATCATAGCGACAATTTTTGAGATAGTTATTAAAACTGTTTAAAGGTTGTCAAACGTTGTTTCTCGTTGTATATCCTTTCATTCTAGAGTTAAATTGATAAATAACGTGTACGAATTTGGTTAACGCATTTGTTTTGGTTAATCGACGTCTCCGTTCTCGTGTAGCCTACATATTGCGTTTTTTTTTTAATTTGCTTACCGGGCTAAAGGTTAGCATGCTTAAAATACGTAAGTCGTTTTGTTCAACAAATTTGAGTAGATAACTCAGCAGTTGTTTCCATCAGAGCGACAATTTTTGAGATAGTTATTAAAACTGTTTAAAGGTTGTCAAACGTTGTTTCTCGTTGTATATCCTTTAATTCTAGAGTTAAATTGATAAATAACGTGTACGAATTTGTTTAACGCATTTTTTTGGTTAATCGACGTCTCCGTTCTCGTGTAGCCTACATATTGCGTTTTTTTTTTTAATTTGCTTACCGGGCTAAAGGTTAGCATGCTTAAAATACGTAAGTCGTTTTGTTCAACAAATTTGAGTAGATAACTCAGCAGTTGTTTCCATCAGAGCGACAATTTTTGAGATAGTTATTAAAACTGTTTAAAGGTTGTCAAACGTTGTTTCTCGTTGTATATCCTTTAATTCTAGAGTTAAATTGATAAATAACGTGTACGAATTTGTTTAACGCATTTGTTTTGGTTACTCGACGTCTCCGTTCTCGTGTAGCCTACATATTGCGTTTTTTTTTTAATTTGCTTACCGGGCTAAAGGTTAGCATGCTTAAAATACGTAAGTCGTTTTGTTCAACAAATTTAAGTAGATAACTCATCAGTTGTTTGCATCAGAGCGACAATTTTTGAGATAGTTATTAAAACTGTTTAAAGGTTGTCAAACGTTGTTTCTCGTTGTATATCCTTTAATTCTAGAGTTAAATTGATAAATAACGTGTACGAATTTGTTTAACGCATTTGTTTTGGTTACTCGACGTCTCCGTTCTCGTGTAGCCTACATATTGCGTTTTTTTTTTTAATTTTCTTACCGGGCTAAAGGTTAGCATGCTTAAAATACGTAAGTCGTTTTGTTCAACAAATTTAAGTAGATAACTCATCAGTTGTTTGCATCAGAGCGACAATTTTTGAGATAGTTATTAAAACTGTTTAAAGGTTGTCAAACGTTGTTTCTCGTTGTATATCCTTTAATTCTAGAGTTAAATTGATAAATAACGTGTACGAATTTGTTTAACGCATTTGTTTTGGTTACTCGACGTCTCCGTTCTCGTGTAGCCTACATATTGGGTTTTTTTTTTAAATTTGCTTACCGGGCTAAAGGTTAGCATGCTTAAAATACGTAAGTCGTTTTGTTCAACAAATTTGAGTAGATAACTCAGCAGTTGTTTGCATCAGAGCGACAATTTTTGAGATAGTTATTAAAACTGTTTAAAGGTTGTCAAACGTTGTTTCTCGTTGTATATCCTTTAATTCTAGAGTTAAATTGATAAATAACGTGTACGAATTTGTTAACCGCATTTGTTTTGGTTACTCGACGTCTCCGTTCTTGTGTAGCCTACATATTGCGTTTTTTTTTTTAATTTGCTTACCGGGCTAAAGGTTAGCATGCTTAAAATACGTAAGTCGTTTTGTTCAACAAATTTGAGTAGATAACTCAGCAGTTGTTTGCATCAGAGCGACAATTTTTGAGATAGTTATTAAAACTGTTTAAAGGTTGTCAAACGTTGTTTCTCGTTGTATATCCTTTAATTCTAGAGTTAAATTGATAAATAACGTGTACGAATTAGTTTAACGCATTTGTTTTGGTTACTCGACGTCTCCGTTCTCGTGTAGCCTACATATTGCGTTTTTTTTTTTTTTTTTAATTTGCTTACCGGGCTAAAGGTTAGCATGTTTAAAATACGTAAGTCGTTTTGTTCAACAAATTTGAGTAGATAGCTCAGCAGTTGTTTCCATCAGAGCGACTATTTTTGAGATAGTTATTAAAACTGTTTAAAGGTTGTCAAACGTTGTTTCTCGTTGTATATCCTTTAATTCTAGAGTTAAATTGATAAATAACGTGTACGAATTTGTTTAACGCATTTGTTTTGGTTACTCGACGTCTCCGTTCTCGTGTAGCCTACATATTGCGTTTTTTTTAATTTGCTTACCGGGCTAAAGGTTAGCATGCTTAAAATACGTAAGTCGTTTTGTTCAACAAATTTGAGTAGATAACTCATCAGTTGTTTGCATCAGAGCGACAATTTTTGAGATAGTTATTAAAACTGTTAAAAGGTTGTCAAACGTTGTTTCTCGTTGTATATCCTTTATTTCTAGAGTTAAATTGATAAATAACGTGTACGAATTTGTTTAACGCATTTGTTTTGGTTACTCGACGTCTCCGTTCTCGTGAAGCCTACATATTGCGTTTTTTTTTTTAATTTGCTTACCGGGCTAAAGGTTAGCATGCTTAAAATACGTAAGTCGTTTTGTTCAACAAATTTAAGTAGATAACTCATCAGTTGTTTGCATCAGAGCGACAATTTTTGAGATAGTCAATAAAACTGTTTAAAGGTTGTCAAACGTTGTTTCTCGTTGTATATCCTTTAATTCTAGAGTTAAATTGATAAATAACGTGTACGAATTTGTTTAACGCATTTGTTTTGGTTACTCGACGTCTCCGTTCTCGTGTAGCCTACATATTGCGTTTTTTTTTTTTAATTTGCTTACCGGGCTAAAGGTTAGCATGCTTAAAATACGTAAGTCGTTTTGTTCAAAAAATTTAAGTAGATAACTCATCAGTTGTTTGCATCAGAGCGACAATTTTTGAGATAGTTATTAAAACTGTTTAAAGGTTTTCAAACGTTGTTTCTCGTTGTATATCCTTTAATTCTAGAGTTAAATTGATAAATAACGTGTACGAATTTGTTTAACGCATTTGTTGGTTACTCGACGTCTCCGTTCTCGTGTAGCCTACATATTGCGTTTTTTTTTTTAATTTGCTTACCGGGCTAAAGGTCAGCATGCTTAAAATACGTAAGTCGTTTTGTTCAACAAATTTGAGTAGATAACTCAGCAGTTGTTTGCAACACAGCGACAATTTTTGAGATAGTTATTAAAACTGTTTAAAGGTTGTCAAACGTTGTTTCTCGTTGTATATCCTTTAATTCTATAGTTAAATTGATAAATAACGTGTACGAATTTGTTTAACGCATTTGTTTTGGTTACTCGACGTCTCCGTTCTCGTGTAGCCTACATATTGCGTTTTTTTTTTAATTTGCTTACCGGGCTAAAGGTTAGCATGTTTAAAATACGTAAGTCGTTTTGTTCAACAAATTTGAGCAGATAACTCAGCAGTTGTTTCCATCAGAGCGACAATTTTTGAGATAGTTATTAAAACTGTTTAAAGGTTGTCAAACGTTGTTTCTCGTTGTATATCCTTTAATTCTAGAGTTAAATTGATAAATAACGTGTACGAATTTGGTTAACGCATTTGTTGGTTACTCGACGTCTCCGTTCTCGTGTAGCCTACATGTTGCGTTTTTTTTTTAATTTGCTCACCGGGCTAAAGGTCAGCATGCTTAAAATACGTAAGTCGTTTTGTTCAACAAATTTAAGTAGATAACTCATCAGTTGTTTGCATCAGAGCGACAATTTTTGAGATAGTTATTAAAACTGTTTAAAGGTTGTCAAACGTTGTTTCTCGTTGTATATCCTTTAATTCTAGAGTTAAATTGATAAATAACGTGTACGAATTTGTTTAACGCATTTGTTTTGGTTACTCGACGTCTCCGTTCTCGTGTAGCCTACATATTGCGTTTTTTTTTTTAATTTGCTTACCGGACTAAAGGTTAGCATGCTTAAAACACGTAAGTCGTTTTGTTCAACAAATTTAAGTAGATAACTCATCAGTTGTTTGCATCAGAGCGACAATTTTTGAGATAGTTATTAAAACTGTTTAAAGGTTGTCAAACGTTGTTTCTCGTTGTATATCCTTTAATTCTAGAGTTAAATTGATAAATAACGTGTACGAATTTGGTTAACGCATTTGTTTTGGGAACTCAACGTCTCCGTTCTCGTGTAGCCTACATATTGCGTTTTTTTTTTAATTTGCTTACCGGAATAAAGGTTGGCATGCTTAAAATACGTAAGTCGTTTTGTTCAACAAATTTAAGTAGATAACTCATCAGTTGTTTGCATCAGAGCGACAATTTTTGAGATAGTTATTAAAACTGTTTAAAGGTTGTCAAACGTTGTTTCTCGTTGTATATCCTTTAATTCTAGAGTTAAATTGATAAATAACGTGTACGAATTAGTTTAACGCATTTGTTTTGGTTACTCGACGTCTCCGTTCTCGTGTAGCCTACATATTGCGTTTTTTTTTTTTTTTTTAATTTGCTTACCGGGCTAAAGGTTAGCATGTTTAAAATACGTAAGTCGTTTTGTTGAACAAATTTGAGTAGATAGCTCAGCAGTTGTTTCCATCAGAGCGACTATTTTTGAGATAGTTATTAAAACTGTTTAAAGGTTGTCAAACGTTGTTTCTCGTTGTATATCCTTTAATTCTAGAGTTAAATTGATAAATAACGTGTACGAATTTGTTTAACGCATTTGTTTTGGTTACTCGACGTCTCCGTTCTCGTGTAGCCTACATATTGCGTTTTTTTTAATTTGCTTACCGGGCTAAAGGTTAGCATGCTTAAAATACGTAAGTCGTTTTGTTCAACAAATTTGAGTAGATAACTCATCAGTTGTTTGCATCAGAGCGACAATTTTTGAGATAGTTATTAAAACTGTTAAAAGGTTGTCAAACGTTGTTTCTCGTTGTATATCCTTTATTTCTAGGGTTAAATTGATAAATAACGTGTACGAATTTGTTTAACGCATTTGTTTTGGTTACTCGACGTCTCCGTTCTCGTGAAGCCTACATATTGCGTTTTTTTTTTAATTTGCTTACCGGGCTAAAGGTTAGCATGCTTAAAATACGTAAGTCGTTTTGTTCAACAAATTTAAGTAGATAACTCATCAGTTGTTTGCATCAGAGCGACAATTTTTGAGATAGTCAATAAAACTGTTTAAAGGTTGTCAAACGTTGTTTCTCGTTGTATATCCTTTAATTCTAGAGTTAAATTGATAAATAACGTGTACGAATTTGTTTAACGCATTTGTTTTGGTTACTC
Source organism: Eurosta solidaginis (assembly GCF_040869045.1). NCBI lineage: Eukaryota > Metazoa > Arthropoda > Insecta > Diptera > Tephritidae > Eurosta > Eurosta solidaginis. The sequence continues at coordinate 659,711 of NW_027136917.1, read as the reverse complement.
GACGTCTCCGTTCTCGTGTAGCCTACATATTGCGTTTTTTTTTTTTAATTTGCTTACCGGGCTAAAGGTTAGCATGCTTAAAATACGTAAGTCGTTTTGTTCAAAAAATTTAAGTAGATAACTCATCAGTTGTTTGCATCAGAGCGACAATTTTTGAGATAGTTATTAAAACTGTTTAAAGGTTTTCAAACGTTGTTTCTCGTTGTATATCCTTTAATTCTAGAGTTAAATTGATAAATAACGTGTACGAATTTGTTTAACGCATTTGTTGGTTACTCGACGTCTCCGTTCTCGTGTAGCCTACATATTGCGTTTTTTTTTTAATTTGCTTACCGGGCTAAAGGTCAGCATGCTTAAAATACGTAAGTCGTTTTGTTCAACAAATTTGAGTAGATAACTCAGCAGTTGTTTGCAACACAGCGACAATTTTTGAGATAGTTATTAAAACTGTTTAAAGGTTGTCAAACGTTGTTTCTCGTTGTATATCCTTTAATTCTATAGTTAAATTGATAAATAACGTGTACGAATTTGTTTAACGCATTTGTTTTGGTTACTCGACGTCTCCGTTCTCGTGTAGCCTACATATTGCGTTTTTTTTTTAATTTGCTTACCGGGCTAAAGGTTAGCATGTTTAAAATACGTAAGTCGTTTTGTTCAACAAATTTGAGCAGATAACTCAGCAGTTGTTTCCATCAGAGCGACAATTTTTGAGATAGTTATTAAAACTGTTTAAAGGTTGTCAAACGTTGTTTCTCGTTGTATATCCTTTAATTCTAGAGTTAAATTGATAAATAACGTGTACGAATTTGGTTAACGCATTTGTTGGTTACTCGACGTCTCCGTTCTCGTGTAGCCTACATGTTGCGTTTTTTTTTTAATTTGCTCACCGGGCTAAAGGTCAGCATGCTTAAAATACGTAAGTCGTTTTGTTCAACAAATTTAAGTAGATAACTCATCAGTTGTTTGCATCAGAGCGACAATTTTTGAGATAGTTATTAAAACTGTTTAAAGGTTGTCAAACGTTGTTTCTCGTTGTATATCCTTTAATTCTAGAGTTAAATTGATAAATAACGTGTACGAATTTGTTTAACGCATTTGTTTTGGTTACTCGACGTCTCCGTTCTCGTGTAGCCTACATATTGCGTTTTTTTTTTTAATTTGCTTACCGGACTAAAGGTTAGCATGCTTAAAACACGTAAGTCGTTTTGTTCAACAAATTTAAGTAGATAACTCATCAGTTGTTTGCATCAGAGCGACAATTTTTGAGATAGTTATTAAAACTGTTTAAAGGTTGTCAAACGTTGTTTCTCGTTGTATATCCTTTAATTCTAGAGTTAAATTGATAAATAACGTGTACGAATTTGGTTAACGCATTTGTTTTGGGAACTCAACGTCTCCGTTCTCGTGTAGCCTACATATTGCGTTTTTTTTTTAATTTGCTTACCGGAATAAAGGTTGGCATGCTTAAAATACGTAAGTCGTTTTGTTCAACAAATTTAAGTAGATAACTCATCAGTTGTTTGCATCAGAGCGACAATTTTTGAGATAGTTATTAAAACTGTTTAAAGGTTGTCAAACGTTGTTTCTCGTTGTATATCCTTTAATTCTAGAGTTAAATTGATAAATAACGTGTACGAATTTGGTTAACGCATTTGTTTTGGGAACTCAACGTCTCCGTTCTCGTGTAGCCTACATATTGCGTTTTTTTTTTTAATTTGCTTACCGGAATAAAGGTTGGCATGCTTAAAATACGTAAGTCGTTTTGTTCAACAAATTTAAGTAGATAACTCATCAGTTGTTTGCATCAGAGCGACAATTTTTGAGATAGTTATTAAAACTGTTTAAAGGTTGTCAAACGTTGTTTCTCGTTGTATATCCTTTAATTCTAGAGATAAATTTATAAATAACGTGTACGAATTTGTTTAACGCATTTGTTTTGGTTACTCGACGTCTCCGTTCTCGTGTAGCCTACATATTGCGTTTTTTTTTTTAATTTGCTTACAGGGCTAAAGGTTAGAATGCTTAAAATACGTAAGTCGTTTTGTTCAACAAAATTAAGTAGATAACTCATCAGTTGTTTGCATCAGAGCGATAATTTTTGAGATAGTTATTAAAACTGTTTAAAGGTTGTCAAACGTTGTTTCTCGTTGTATATCCTTTAATTCTAGAGTTAAAATGATAAATACCGTGTACGAATTTGTTTAACGCATTTGTTTTGGTTACTCGACGTCTCCGTTCTCGTGTAGCCTACATATTGCGTTTTTTTTTTTAATTTGCTTACCGGGCTAAAGGTTAGCATGCTTAAAATACGTAAGTCGTTTTGTTCAACAAATTTGAGTAGATAACTCAGCAGTTGTTTGCATCAGAGCGACAATTTTTGAGATAGTTATTAAAACTGTTTAAAGGTTGTCAAACGTTGTTTCTCGTTGTATATCCTTTAATTCTACAGTTAAATTGATAGATAACGTGTACGAATTTGTTTAACGCATTTGTTTTGGTTACTCGACGTCTCCGTTCTCGTGTAGCCTACATATTGCGTTTTTTTTTAATTTGCTTACCGGGCTAAAGGTTAGCATGCTTAAAATACGTAAGTCGTTTTGTTCAACAAATTTGAGTAGATAACTCAGCAGTTGTTTGCATCAGAGCGACAATTTTTGAGATAGTTATTAAAACTGTTTAAAGGTTGTCAAACGTTGTTTCTCGTTGTATATCCTTTAATTCTAGAGTTAAATTGATAAATAACGTGTACGAATTTATTTAACGCATTTGTTTTGGTTACTCGACGTCTCCGTTCTCGTGTAGCCTACATATTGCGTTTTTTTTTTAATTTGCTTACCAGGCTAAAGGTTAGAATGCTTAAAATACGTAAGTCGTTTTGTTCAACAAATTTGAGTAGGTAACTCAGCAGTTGTTTGCATCATAGCGACAATTTTTGAGATAGTTATTAAAACTGTTTAAAGGTTGTCAAACGTTGTTTCTCGTTGTATATCCTTTCATTCTAGAGTTAAATTGATAAATAACGTGTACGAATTTGTTTAACGCATTTGTTTTGGTTACTCGAAGTCTCCGTTCTCGTGTAGCCTACATATTGCGTTTTTTTTTTTAATTTGCTTACCGGGCTAAAGGTTAGCATGCTTAAAATACGTAAGTCGTTTTGTTCAACAAATTTAAGTAGATAACTCATCAGTTGTTTGCATCAGAGCGACAATTTTTGAGATAGTTATTAAAACTGTTTAAAGGTTGTCAAACGTTGTTTCTCGTTGTATATCCTTTAATTCTAGAGTTAAATTGATAAATAACGTGTACGAATTTGTTTAACGCATTTGTTTTGGTTACTCGAAGTCTCCGTTCTCGTGTAGCCTACATATTGCGTTTTTTTTTTTAATTTGCTTACCGGGCTAAAGGTTAGCATGCTTAAAATACGTAAGTCGTTTTGTTCAACAAATTTAAGTAGATAACTCATCAGTTGTTTGCATCAGAGCGACAATTTTTGAGATAGTTATTAAAACTGTTTAAAGGTTGCCAAACGTTGTTTCTCGTTGTATATCCTTTAATTCTAGTGTTAAATTGATAAATAACGTGTACGAATTTGTTTAACGCATTTGTTTTGGTTACTCGACGTCTCCGTTCTCGTGTAGCCTACATATTGGTTTTTTTTTTAAATTTGCTTACCGGGCTAAAGGTTAGCATGCTTAAAATACGTAAGTCGTTTTGTTCAACAAATTTGAGTAGATAACTCAGCAGTTGTTTGCATCAGAGCGACAATTTTTGAGATAGTTATTAAAACTGTTTAAAGGTTGTCAAACGTTGTTTCTCGTTGTATATCCTTTAATTCTAGAGTTAAATTGATAAATTTGATAAATAACGTGTACGAATTTGGTTACCGCATTTGTTTTGGGAACTCAACTTCTCCGTTCTCGTGTAGCCTACATATTGCGTTTTTTTTTAATTTGCTTACCGGAATAAAGGTTAGCATGCTTAAAATACGTAAGTCGTTTTGTTCAACAAATTTAAGTAGATAACTCATCAGTTGTTTGCATCAGAGCGACAATTTTTGAGATAGTTATTAAAACTGTTTAAAGGTTGTCAAACGTTGTTTCTCGTTGTATATACTTTAATTCTAGAGATAACTTTATAAATAACGTATACGAATTTGTTTAACGCATTTGTTTTGGTTACTCGACGTCTCCGTTCTCGTGTAGCCTACATATTGCGTTTTTTTTTTTTAATTTGCTTACAGGGCTAAAGGTTAGAATGCTTAAAATACGTAAGTCGTTTTGTTCAACAAATTTAAGTAGATAACTCATCAGTTGTTTGCATCAGAGCGACAATTTTTGAGATAGTTATTAAAACTGTTTAAAGGTTGTCAAACGTTGTTTCTCGTTGTATATCCTTTAATTCTAGAGTTAAAATGATAAATACCGTGTACGAATTTGTTTAACGCATTTGTTTTGGTTACTCGACGTCTCCGTCCTCGTGTAGCCTACATATTGCGTTTTTTTTTTAATTTGCTTACCGGGCTAAAGGTTAGCATGCTTAAAATACGTAAGTCGTTTTGTTCAACAAATTTGAGTAGATAACTCAGCAGTTGTTTGCATCAGAGCGACAATTTTTGAGATAGTTATTAAAACTGTTTAAAGGTTGTCAAACGTTGTTTCTCGTTGTATATCCTTTAATTCTACAGTTAAATTGATAAATAACGTGTACGAATTTGTTTAACGCATTTGTTTTGGTTACTCGAGGTCTCCGTTCTCGTGTAGCCTACATATTGCGTTTTTTTTTTAATATGCTTACCGGGCTAAAGGTTAGCATGCTTAAAATACGTAAGTCGTTTTGTTCAACAAATTTGAGTAGATAACTCAGCAGTTGTTTGCATCAGAGCGACAATTTTTGAGATAGTTATTAAAACTGTTTAAAGGTTGTCAAACGTTGTTTCTCGTTGTATATCCTTTAATTCTAGAGTTAAATTGATAAATAACGTGTACGAATTTATTTAACGCATTTGTTTTGGTTACTCGACGTCTCCGTTCTCGTGTAGCCTACATATTGCGTTTTTTTTTAATTTGCTTACCAGGCTAAAGGTTAGCATGCTTAAAATACGTAAGTCGTTTTGTTCAACAAATTTGAGTAGATAACTCAGCAGTTGTTTGCATCATAGCGACAATTTTTGAGATAGTTATTAAAACTGTTTAAAGGTTGTCAAACGTTGTTTCTCGTTGTATATCCTTTAATTCTAGAGTTAAATTGATAAATAACGTATACGAATTTGTTTAACGCATTTGTTTTGGTTAATCGACGTCTCCGTTCTCGTGTAGCCTACATATTGCGTTTTTTTTTTTAATTTGCTTACCGGGCTAAAGGTTAGCATGCTTAAAATACGTAAGTCGTTTTGTTCAACAAATTTGAGTAGATAACTCAGCAGTTGTTTCCATCAGAGCGACAATTTTTGAGATAGTTATTAAAACTGTTTAAAGGTTGTCAAACGTTGTTTCTCGTTGTATATCCTTTAATTCTAGAGTTAAATTGATAAATAACGTGTACGAATTTGTTTAACGCATTTGTTTTGGTTACTCGACGTCTCCGTTCTCGTTAGCCTACATATTGCGTTTTTTTTTTTTAATTTGCTTACCGGGCTAAAGGTTAGCATGCTTAAAGTACGTAAGTCGTTTTGTTCAACAAATTTAAGTAGATAACTCATCAGTTGTTTGCATCAGAGCGACAATTTTTGAGATAGTTATTAAAACTGTTTAAAGGTTGTCAAACGTTGTTTCTCGTTGTATATCCTTTAATTCTAGAGTTAAATTGATAAATAACGTGTACGAATTTGTTTAACGCATTTGTTTTGGTTACTCGACGTCTCCGCTCTCGTGTAGCCTACATATTGCGTTTTTTTTTTTAATTTGCTTACCGGGCTAAAGGTTAGCATGCTTAAAATACGTAAGTCGTTTTGTTCAACAAATTTAAGTAGATAACTCATCAGTTGTTTGCATCAGAGCGACAATTTTTGAGATAGTTATTAAAACTGTTTAAAGGTTGTCAAACGTTGTTTCTCGTTGTATATCCTTTAATTCTAGAGTTAAATTGATAAATAACGTGTACGAATTTGTTTAACGCATTTGTTTTGGTTACTCGACGTCTCCGTTCTCGTGTAGCCTACATATTGGGTTTTTTTTTAAATTTGCTTACCCGGCTAAAGGTTAGCATGCTTAAAATACGTAAGTCGTTTTGTTCAACAAATTTGAGTATATAACTCAGCAGTTGTTTGCATCAGAGCGACAATTTTTGAGATAGTTATTAAAACTGTTTAAAGGTTGTCAAACGTTGTTTCTCGTTGTATATCCTTTAATTCTAGAGTTAAATTGATAAATAACGTGTACGAATTTGTTAACCGCATTTGTTTTGGTTACTCGACGTCTCCGTTCTCGTGTAGCCTACATATTGCGTTTTTTTTTTAATTTGCTTACCGGGCTAAAGGTTAGCATGCTTAAAATACGTAAGTCGTTTTGTTCAACAAATTTGAGTAGATAACTCAGCAGTTGTTTGCATCAGAGCGACAATTTTTGAGATAGTTATTAAAACTGTTTAAAGGTTGTCAAACGTTGTTTCTCGTTGTATATCCTTTAATTCTAGAGTTAAATTGATAAATAACGTGTACGAATTTGTTTAACGCATTTGTTTTGGTTACTCGACGTCTCCGTTCTCGTGTAGCCTACATATTGCGTTTTTTTTTTTTTTTTTAATTTGCTTACCGGGCTAAAGGTTAGCATGTTTAAAATACGTAAGTCGTTTTGTTCAACAAATTTGAGTAGATAACTCAGCAGTTGTTTCCATCAGAGCGACTATTTTTGAGATAGTTATTAAAACTGTTTAAAGGTTGTCAAACGTTGTTTCTCATTGTATATCCTTTAATTCTAGAGTTAAATTGATAAATAACGTGTACGAATTTGTTTAACGCATTTCTTTTGGTTACTCGACGTCTCCGTTCTCGTGTAGCCTACATATTGCGTTTTTTTTTAATTTGCTTACCGGGCTAAAGGTTAGCATGCTTAAAATACGTAAGTCGTTTTGTTCAACAAATTTGAGTAGATAACTCATCAGTTGTTTGCATCAGAGCGACAATTTTTGAGATAGTTATTAAAACTGTTAAAAGGTTGTCAAACGTTGTTTCTCGTTGTATATCCTTTATTTCTAGAGTTAAATTGATAAATAACGTGTACGAATTTGTTTAACGCATTTGTTTTGGTTACTCGACGTCTCCGTTCTCGTGAAGCCTACATATTGCGTTTTTTTTTTTAATTGGCTTACCGGGCTAAAGGTTAGCATGCTTAAAATACGTAAGTCGTTTTGTTCAACAAATTTAAGTAGATAACTCATCAGTTGTTTGCATCAGAGCGACAATTTTTGAGATAGTTAATAAAACTGTTTAAAGGTTGTCAAACGTTGTTTCTCGTTGTATATCCTTTAATTCTAGAGTTAAATTGATAAATAACGTGTAGGAATTTGTTTAACGCATTTGTTTTGGTTACTCGACGTCTCCGTTCTCGTGTAGCCTACATATTGCGTTTTTTTTTTTTAATTTGCTTACCGGGCTAAAGGTTAGCATGCTTAAAATACGTAAGTCGTTTTGTTCAAAAAATTTAAGTAGATAACTCATCAGTTGTTTGCATCAGAGCGACAATTTTTGAGATAGTTATTAAAACTGTTTAAAGGTTTTCAAACGTTGTTTCTCGTTGTATATCCTTTAATTCTAGAGTTAAATTGATAAATAACGTGTACGAATTTGTTTAGCGCATTTGTTTTGGTTACTCGACGTCTCTGTTCTCGTATAGCCTACATATTGCGTTTTTTTTTTTTAATTTGCTTACCGGGCTAAAGGTTAGCATGCTTAAAATACGTAAGTCGTTTTGTTCAACAAATTTGAGTAGATAACTCAGCAGTTGTTTCCATCAGAGCGACAATTTTTGAGATAGTTATTAAAACTGTTTAAAGTCTGTCAAACGTTGTTTCTCGTTGTATATAATTTAATTCTAGAGTTAAATTGATAAATAACGTGTACGAATTTGTTTAACGCATTTGTTTTGGTTACTCGACGTCTCTGTTCTCGTGTAGCCTACATATTGCGTTTTTTTTTTAAATTTGCTTACCGGGCTAAAGGTTAGCATGTTTAAAATACGCAAGTCGTTTTGTTCAACAAATTTGAGTAGATAACTCAGCAGTTGTTTGCATCAGAGCGACAATTTTTGAGATAGTTATTAAAACTGTTTAAAGGTTGTCAAACGTTGTTTCTCGTTGTATATCCTTTAATTCTAGAGTTAAATTGATAAATAACGTGTACGAATTTGTTTAACGCATTTGTTTTGGTTACTCGACGTCTCCGTTCTCGTGTAGCCTACATATTGCGTTTTTTTTTAATTTGCTTACCGGGCTAAAGGTTAGCATGCTTAAAATACGTAAGTCGTTTTGTTCAACAAATTTAAGTAGATAACTCATCAGTTGTTTGCATCAGAGCGACAATTTTTGAGATAGTTATTAAAACTGTTTAAAGGTTGTCAAACGTTGTTTCTCGTTGTATATCCTTTATTTCTAGAGTTAAATTGATAAATAACGTGTACGAATTTGTTTAACGCATTTGTTTTGGTTACTCGACGTCTCCGTTCTCGTGTAGCCTACATATTGCGTTTTTTTTTTTAATTTGCTTACCGGGCTAAAGGTTAGCATGCTTAAAATACGTAAGTCGTTTTGTTCAACAAATTTGAGTAGATAACTCAGCAGTTGTTTGCATCAGAGCGACAATTTTTGAAATAGTTATTAAAACTGTTTAAAGGTTGTCAAACGTTGTTTCTCGTTGTATATCCTTTAATTCTAGAGTTAAATTGATAAATAACGTGTACGAATTTGTTTAACGCATTTGTTTTGGTTACTCGACGTCTCCGTTCTCGTGTAGCCTACATATTGCGGTTTTTTTTTTTTGCTTACCGGGCTAAAGGTTAGCATGCTTAAAATACGTAAGTCGTTTTGTTCAACAAATTTAAGTAGATAACTCATCAGTTGTTTGCATCAGAGCGACAATTTTTGAGATAGTTATTAAAACTGTTTAAAGGTTGTCAAACGTTGTTTCTCGTTGTATATCCTTTAATTCTAGAGTTAAATTGATAAATAACGTGTACGAATTTGTTTAACGCATTTGTTTTGGTTACTCGGCGTCTCCGTTCTCGTGTAGCCTACATATTGCGTTTTTTTTTAAATTTGCTTACCGGGCTAAAGGTTAGCATGCTTAAAATACGTAAGTCGTTTTGTTCAACAAATTTGAGTAGATAACTCAGCAGTTGTTTCCATCAGAGCGGCAATTTTTGAGATAGTTATTAAAACTGTTTAAAGGTTGTCAAACGTTGTTTCTCGTTGTATATCCTTTAATTCTAGAGTTAAATTGATAAATAACGTGTACGAATTTGTTTAACGCATTTATTTTGGTTACTCGACGTCTCCGTTCTCGTGTAGCCTACATTTTGCGTTTTTTTTTTAATTTGCTTACCGGGCTAAAGGTTGGCATGCTTAAAATACGTAAGTCGTTTTGTTCAACAAATTTAAGTAGATAACTCATCCGTTGTTTGCATCAGAGCGACAATTTTTGAGATAGTTATTAAAACTGTTTAAAGGTTGTCAAACGTTGTTTCTCGTTGTATATCCTTTAATTCTAGAGTTAGATTGATAAATAACGTGTACGAATTTGTTTAACGCATTTGTTTTGGTTACTCGACGTCTCCGTTCTCGTGTAGCCTACATATTGCGTTTTTTTTTTTAATTTGCTTACCGGGCTAAAGGTTAGCATGCTTAAAATACGTAAGTCGTTTTGTTCAACAAATTTGAGTAGATAACTCAGCAGTTGTTTCCATCAGAGCGACAATTTTTGAGATAGTTATTAAAACTGTTTAAAGGTTGTCAAACGTTGTTTCTCGTTGTATATCCTTTAATTCTAGAGTTAAATTGATAAATAACGTGTACGAATTTGTTTAACGCATTTGTTTTGGTTACTCGACGTCTCCGTTCTCGTGTAGCCTACATATTGCGTTTTTTTTTTTAATTTGCTTACTGGGCTAAAGTTTAGCATGCTTAAAATACGTAAGTCGTTTTGTTCAACAAATTTAAGTAGATAACTCATCAGTTGTTTGCATCAGAGCGACAATTTTTGAGATAGTTATTAAAACTGTTTAAAGGTTGTCAAACGTTGTTTCTCGTTGTATATCCTTTAATTCTAGAGTTAAATTGATAAATAACGTGTACGAATTTGTTTAACGCATTTGTTTTGGTTACTCGACGTCTCCGTTCTCGTGTAGCCTACATACTGCGTTTTTTTTTTAATTTGCTTACCGGGCTAAAGGTTAGCATGCTTAAAATACGTAAGTCGTTTTGTTCAACAAACTTATGTAGATAACTCATCAGTTGTTTGCATCAGAGCGACAATTTCTGAGATAGTTATTAAAACTGTTTAAAGGTTGTCAAACGTTGTTTCTCGTTGTATATCCTTTAATTCTAGAGTTAAATTGATAAATAACGTGTACGAATTTGTTTAACGCATTTGTTTTGGTTACTCGACGTCTCCGTTCTCGTGTAGCCTACATATTGCTTTTTTTTTTTAATTTGCTTACCGGGCTAAAGGTTAGCATGCTTAAAGTACGTAAGTCGTTTTGTTCAACAAATTTAAGTAGATAACTCATCAGTTGTTTGCATCAGAGCGACAATTTTTGAGATAGTTATTAAAACTGTTTAAAGGTTGTCAAACGTTGTTTCTCGTTGTATACTTCTATACTTTGTAAACAAGTTTTATCTTTTATAAATATTTATTCATAGAATAGAAAACAGTTTAAAAGTTTAATTTCGTATTAAATCTTTACACAGTGCAATATACATAGTGGCTTTTTGTGCAATTTAAACATTCAGTCTGTGTGCTCATATATCATAGATTTTCACAAAAATTTGTGATAACTGCATACCTTTTTGTTGGTAGCTGCTATTAGCAAGTCATTGTGTGCCCTTTTTGCTTTGTGTTGTGTTCGCTGCTAGCTATACGCTGTCTTGCGATTTGCATCCAGTGCTCCAAAATAACTCTTGCCCATAATTTTTGAACAGCTATTCAATTTATCTTATACTTATAGTTTCTTTTGCCTATTTTTCTTTTGGGTTTGTTTAAATTTGCAATTATGTTGGATTGCTGTGTCAAGAAGTGCACCAATCAAAAGAAAATTTCCCGTGGTGATACTTATGTTTGTTGTTGGCTCTGTGATAATATGGCTCATGTTATCTGTGCCGGTTTCTCTCACATAGGTGGTCGGGTGGTTGACCTAATATCCAGCAAAATTGGACTGAACTGGACATGTCATGATTGTCGTTCCGTAGAAAATGACATGCGAGCTTTTATGAGGCAAACTCAGAAAGAGTTCAACAACATTTTTATTGGGTTTCGTGACCTTAACGAAAGATTCAAAACGATGGAAGCTCACTTTAAAAAATTGAAAGTGATATCTGAATCCCCAAAACGAAAGAAATGTATGACCAACAATGACTCCAACTTGTCTTCGAGTCAGGGGCAAAGCTGTCCTCCTACGAATGTCCCTTCAACCGCGTTGACTAATACGAACAGGCTAACCAAAGACGTTATGAACAATGCAGCTCAGAAATCTCCACAAGAATCTCCAGAAGGTTGTGTCGAGACTTCCAGTGAGACGATCTCTGGCAAATTAAACGATGCACGAACTAATAGTGGTACCTTTGCGGCTGTTTGTTCTACGTCACCAATGTTGATTTCGCTGGACTCCCCAATTCATCCTACACCTCCACCGGTATTTTTAGCTCCAACAATAACAGTTACCGATACTGGGGTTGTTGCTAGCGATACAAGTGTACCTGAAAAAAATAGTACGGGCTCGATAACCAACGCTATAACGGCCGCACCTTCCCAGCTCTCTGGTGCGCTATCCGCTACTCCTTTGCAGGTGACTGCCGTGCCACCTCGTAGGGCTGTATTTGTGTCCCGATTACACGCCTCGCTTACCGAAAATGACATTGCTCATTACGTTTGCTCTAAACTTGGTGTTGCACCCACTAGTAACATCAATGTGTATAAATTTAACTTTAAATATGAGAGAGACATCTCCTCATTTAAAATATCCCTTTCAGATGAATATTTCGATAAGGTACTTGATTCCTCTTTTTGGCCCAATCATACTGTGGTTCACTTGTTCACCAGAAAGGCGAGGGCCGAACCTGTTTTATTACAGCCAAAAAACGGTATGACGAACACAGTAATAACAACACAAAGGTAATTGCTGATCTGTCCCGTCTTCTCATTAATTATCAAAATGTTCGTGGTTTACGATCAAAACTTGTTCCATTCTTCCTTAATTCTTTCAACTTTTCTGCACAAGTTGTAGCTCTTACGGAGACTTGGCTAAAGCCTGATAATTACAATTCTGAGGTTTTTTCAAATAAATATGCTGTTTATCGGCGTGATCGCATCTCTAGAGCGGGAGGTGTCCTTATTGCTGTTGAATCTAACCTATCGTCTGAGTTGATTTCGCTGGACAATATCTCCCATATCGAATTCATAGCAGTTAGGCTTTCATTCGGTAGCTATAGCGTAATTGTTTGCTGTTCGTATATACCACCTCGTTCGGATATGGATGTTTATGCTAGTCATAGCTCGGCCATCTGTGATTTGCAGTCGCAGTTGGGAGATAACGATCGACTTGTTGTTGTTGGTGACTTTAACTTGCCAACAGTTAGTTGGGTTAATATAAGTGATTCAAACTTTTTAACTCCCACTGCTCAACATGAGTTTCTCAATTGCTTGTTAGACTCATCTCTTTTACAGATTAACAATGTTCCAAATAGTGGAAATAAAATGCTGGATTTAGTATTTGTGGATGGCTCGGTGGGTACTGCCCTTACGCAAATACCACCTTTATCCCTTCCAGAAGACCCTCTTCACCCTACGCTAGAGATATCACTTGATATCAGCCTACCCCGTAGGATTCAAGTACAGTCTCGTCCCCGATCTAGATGCTTCTACAAAGCGAATTTCATTATGCTCAATGATCTGTTGGCTTCCCATGATTGGTCGGATCTCTATGCTTGCACTGATGTCGATTCGGCTATCTCTATATTTTACAGTACGCTTGATAGCTTCTTTGATACCTGCATTCCTACTCGCTATACCCTATGTTCGAATAAGCCCCCTTGGTTTTCAAGGCAACTTATCAGACTTAATAACATCAAATCTAGGCTTTGTAAGAGGTTCAAGAAATCTGGAGCATCTGCTGACCTCTCTAAATATCTAATAGCTCGTTCTAAATTTCACCGTCTTAATCAGCTTTGTTATAAAAATTACTTGAGTTGTTGTAAAGCCCATTTTTTTAGAAATCCAAAAAAGTTTTACAGTTTCGTAAATTCAAAGCGGAAAATTTCTGGGTATCCTTCCTCATTAACCTTTGGAGGTAAAAAAGCTTGCACTGATGACGACGTTGCTGAACTATTTTCTGAGTTCTTTAAGTCCACGTATTCATCCAGTGGTTTTCATTCTGGTCAATATCCCTATCGCTTAGATAGCTCGAATTACATTAGGAATCCTGCTATTGATGGTAATATTGTTCTTCAGAGTCTTCAATCTTTGAAGCCCACCTTTTCTCCGGGACCGGACGGTGTTCCTAGCTGCGTGCTTAGGTACTGCGCCGAAAACATGTATGAGCCTATTTTAAAATTATTTGAGCTATCTCTGGGATCTGCGTCATTCCCGGCACTTTGGAAACAGTCTTTTATTATACCCCTGCATAAAAAAGGTAGTAGGTCAAAAGTTGAAAACTACAGGGGTATTGCTAAACTTTCAGTCATTCCTAAAGTCTTTGAACAGATTGTCACCAATCAACTGCAATATCAGTGTTCTAGTCTTTTATCTCCATGCCAACACGGTTTTATTCGTCAAAGGTCAACCACTACAAATTTGCTTGTATTCACCTCTATAGTTATGGAAGGATTTTTAGCGAACAAGCAAACGGATGTCATCTACACGGACTTCAGCAAAGCATTTGATACCGTCAACCACGAGTTGCTTATTCATAAGCTTGATTTACTGGGCTTTCCGTTGCACCTATTAATGTGGCTGAAAAGCTATCTTTCTAACCGGACCCAAAAAGTCCTGTTCAAGTGCAATCTGTCGGAATCGTTCGGAGTTTCCTCCGGCGTACCCCAGGGAAGTCATCTAGGCCCTTTGCTCTTTGCCCTTTTCATTAATGACTTGCCACAGACAATATTATATTCCCATACTATAATGTATGCGGATGATGTAAAACTTTGCTACACTTACTGTCCCACCGATTTGAGTTCCTTGGATCTTCTTCAGGCCGACTTGGACTCGTTCCAATGTTGGTGCACAACAAATTTATTAGCTTTAAATTGCTCTAAATGTAAGCATATGACATTTCACCGAGTGAAGCCAGCATTGAAATCTTATGTAATAGATGTTACGCCTTTGGAGCGTATATCTATTGCAAATGATCTAGGTGTCCTTTTTGATCCGAAATTGAATTTTAACATGTATATTTCATCTATAGCCAACAAAGCGTTGCGTTTACTTGGATTTGTTAAAAGATGGGCTAAAGAGTTCGATGATCCGTACCTCACTAAGGTTCTTTACACATCGCTGGTTCGTCCATTACTCGAGTATTGCTCATGCGTTTGGTCCCCTGTTTCTCAAAAGCATATAAAGCGTCTTGAGTCAGTTCAAAAGCAATTTTTGATATTTGCATTGCGCGGCCTTAATTGGGACTCAAGTCTCCACCTTCCTCCATACAGAAGTAGACTTCTTCTTATTAACTTACCCACTCTGGAAAATCGGAGAATATTACTGGGGGTATTGTTCATCCATAAGCTCATTATTGGAGAAATTGATTCCGCGGACCTCCTCAGCCGCTTGTTTTTTGCGGTTCCCCCTAGAGTATCCAGACACTACGTTCCTTTCTATTTACCCCTTTGTCGACGAAACTTTGCTAAAAATAATCCTCTTCTTATCTGGTGCGCGCACTACAATGACTTGTATAGCTGCATCAGTCTTGAATGTACTTTTGCCACTATACGTAATGCAATACTTGCCTATCTAATTTAAGAGATACAAGCTAATTTAATTTGCCGGCATTTTATTCTTCGATAAAAAACAGGAACTATCTCGCTTAAGGATGGAGGAACATTTATCAACATGTCTTATTATGAAGGAACAAGACAGTACTGTGTTGATTGGAATCTGGTGCATTCCAACAACGTAAAAAACATGCTTTTTCAAGAGTCACTGACCGGAATCGTATGCATTCCGGCAGTATAATCTTATGGGTCAGGCATCGAGCTGATTGGAATCCGGTGCATTCCAACAACACAGGTCATGTTACTTTTTTATGCCTTGTGATGGCGTATCCTCATTACACTACTCTTAGCACTGCCGGATTCCCATGACATGCTGATTGGAATCTTGTTGCATTCCAACAGGGAGATTGGAATCCACTGCATTCCGAAATCATGCTGAGCGGAATCTGATGCATTCCGCCAGTATAAGATTTCGGCATAAGATCTTATTTCTGCTCATATTTCTTATTACTATTATATTCTGAAATTAAATAGTAATGTTCATTAATATTTCTTTGTTTGTAATATAACATTGTTGAAAGCTCGATATATCTTAAATTTTATCTTTTGAGTTGTATATTTATATATCTTTTATATTACGCAGTCGACCATAGTTTGTCGTCGACTTTAAATAATAAATAAATAAATAAATAAATAAATATCCTTTAATTCTAGAGTTAGATTGATAAATAACGTGTACGAATTTGTTTAACGCATTTGTTTTGGTTACTCGATGTCTCCGTTCTCGTGTAGCCTACATATTGCGTTTTTTTTTTAATTTGCTTACCGGGCTAAAGGTTAGCATGCTTAAAATACGTAAGTCGTTTTGTTCAACAAATTTGAGTAGATAACTCAGCAGTTGTTTCCATCAGAGCGACAATTTTTGAGATAGTTATTAAAACTGTTTAAAGGTTGTCAAACGTTTTTTCTCGTTGCATATCCTTTAATTCTAGAGTTAAATTGATAAATAAGGTGTACGAATTTGTTTAACGCATTTATTTTGGTTACTCAACGTCTCCGTTCTCGTGTAGCCTACATATTGTGTTTTTTTTTTAATTTGCTTACCGGGCTAAAGGTTAGCATGTTTAAAATACGTAAGTCGTTTTGTTCAACAAATTTAAGTAGATAACTCATCAGTTGTTTGCATCAGAGCGACAATTTTTGAGATAGTTATTAAAACTGTTTAAAGGTTGTCAAACGTTATTTCTCGTTGTATATCCTTTAATTCTAGAGTTAAATTGATAAATAACGTGTACGAATTTGTTTAACGCATTTGTTTTGGTTACTCGACGTCTCCGTTCTCATGTAGCCTACATATTGCGTTATTTTTTTAATTTGCTTCCCGGGCTAAAGGTTAGCATGTTTAAAATACGTAAGTCGTTTTGTTCAACAAATTTGAGTAGATAACTCAGGAGTTGTTTGCATCAGAGCGACAATTTTTGAGATAGTTATTAAAACTGTTTAAAGGTTGTCAAACGTTGTTTCTCGTTGTATATCCTTTAATTCTAGAGTTAAATTGATAAATAACGTGTACGAATTTGTTTAGCGCATTTGTTTTGGTTACTCGACGTCTCCGTTCTCGTGTAGCCTACATATTGCGTTTTTTTTTTTAATTTGCTTACCGGGCTAAAGGTTAGCATGCTTAAAATACGTAAGTCGTTTTGTTCAACAAATTTAAGTAGATAACTCATCAGTTGTTTGCATCAGAGCGACAATTTTTGAGATAGTTATTAAAACTGTTTAAAGGTTGTCAAACGTTTTTTCTCGTTGTATATCCTTTAATTCTAGAGTTAAATTGATAAATAATGTGTACGAATTTGTTTAACGCATTTGTTTTGGTTACTCGACGTCTCCGTTCTCGTGTAGCCTACATATTGCGTTTTTTTTTTAATTTGCTTACCGGGCTAAAGGTTAGCATGCTTAAAATACGTAAGTCGTTTTGTTCAACAAATTTGAGTAGATAACTCAGCAGTTGTTGGCATCAGAGCGACAATTTTTGAGATAGTTATTAAAACTGTTTAAAGGTTGTCAAACGTTGTTTCTCGTTGTATATCCTTTAATTCTAATGTTAAATTGATAAATAACGTGTACGAATTTGTTTAACGCATTTGTTTTGGTTACTCGACGTCTCCGTTCTCGTGTAGCCTACATATTGCGTTTTTTTTAATTTGCTTACCGGGCTAAAGGTTAGCATGCTTAAAATACGTAAGTCGTTTTGTTCAACAAATTTGAGTAGATAACTCAGCAGTTGTTGGCATCAGAGCGACAATTTTTGAGATAGTTATTAAAACTGTTTAAAGGTTGTCAAACGTCGTTTCTCGTTGTATATCCTTTAATTCTAGAGTTAAATTGATAAATAGCGTGTACGAATTTGTTTAACGCATTTGTTTTTATTACTCGACGTCTCCGTTCTCGTGTAGCCTACATATTGCGTTTTTTTTTAATTTGCTTACCGGGCTAAAGGTTAGCATGCTTAAAATACGTAAGTCGTTTTGTTCAACAAATTTGAGTAGATAACTCAGCAGTTGTTGGCATCAGAGCGACAATTTTTGAGATAGTTATTAAAACTGTTTAAAGGTTGTCAAACGTTGTTTCTCGTTGTATATCCTTTAATTCTAATGTTAAATTGATAAATAACGTGTACGAATTTGTTTAACGCATTTGTTTTGGTTACTCGTCGTCTCCGTTCTCGTGTAGCCTACATATTGCGTTTTTTTTAATTTGCTTACCGGGCTAAAGGTTAGCATGCTTAAAATACGTAAGTCGTTTTGTTCAACAAATTTGAGTAGATAACTCAGCAGTTGTTTCCATCAGAGCGACAATTTTTGAGATAGTTATTAAAACTGTTTAAAGGTTGTCAAACGTTGTTTCTCGTTGTATATCCTTTAATTCTAGAGTTAAATTGATAAATAACGTGTACGAATTTGTTTAACGCATTTGTTTTGGTTACTCGACGTCTCCTTTCTCGTGTAGCCTACATATTGCGTTTTTTTTTTTAATTTGCTTACCGGGCTAAAGGTTAGCATGCTTAAAATCCGTAAGTCGTTTTGTTCAACAAATTTAATTAGATAACTCATCAGTTGTTTGCATCAGAGCGACAATTTTTGAGATAGTTATTAAAACTGTTTAAAGGTTGTCAAACGTTGTTTCTCGTTGTATATCCTTTAATTCTAATGTTAAATTGATAAATAACGTGTACGAATTTGTTTAACGCATTTGTTTTGGTTACTCGACGTCTCCGTTCTCGTGTAGCCTACATATTGCGTTTTTTTTAATTTGCTTACCGGGCTAAAGGTTAGCATGCTTAAAATACGTAAGTCGTTTTGTTCAACAAATTTGAGTAGATAACTCAGCAGTTGTTGGCATCAGAGCGACAATTTTTGAGATAGTTATTAAAACTGTTTAAAGGTTGTCAAACGTTGTTTCTCGTTGTATATCCTTTAATTCTAGAGTTAAATTGATAAATAGCGTGTACGAATTTGTTTAACGCATTTGTTTTTATTACTCGACGTCTCCGTTCTCGTGTAGCCTACATATTGCGTTTTTTTTTAATTTGCTTACCGGGCTAAAGGTTAGCATGCTTAAAATACGTAAGTCGTTTTGTTCAACAAATTTGAGTAGATAACTCAGCAGTTGTTTCCATCAGAGCGACAATTTTTGAGATAGTTATTAAAACTGTTTAAAGGTTGTCAAACGTTGTTTCTCGTTGTATATCCTTTAATTCTAGAGTTAAATTGATAAATACCGTGTACGAGTTTGTTTAACGCATTTGTTTTGGTTACTCGACGTCTCCGTTCTCGTGTAGCCTACATATTGCGTTTTTTTTAATTTGCTTACCGGGCTAAAGGTTAGCATGCTTAAAATACGTAAGTCGTTTTGTTCAACAAATTTGAGTAGATAACTCAGCAGTTGTTTCCATCAGAGCGACAATTTTTGAGATAGTTATTAAAACTGTTTAAAGGTTGTCAAACGTTGTTTCTCGTTGTATATCCTTTAATTCTAGAGTTAAATTGATAAATAACGTGTACGAGTTTGTTTAACGCATTTGTTTTGGTTACTCGACGTCTCCGTTCTCGTGTAGCCTACATATTGCGTTTTTTTTTTTAACTTGCTTACCGGGCTAAAGGTTAGCATGCTTAAAATACGTAGGTCGTTTTGTTCAACAAATTTGAGTAGATAACTCAGCAGTTGTTTCCATCAGAGCGACAATTTTTGACAAATTTGAGTAGATAACTCAGCAGTTGTTTGCATCAGAGCGACAATTTTTGAGATAGTTATTAAAACTCTTTAAAGGTTGTCAAACGTTGTATATCCTTTAATTCTAGAGTTAAATTGATAAATAACGTGTACGAATTTGTTTAACGCATTCGTTTTGGTTACTCGACGTCTCCGTTCTCGTGTAGCCTACATATTGCGTTTTTCTTTAATTTGCTTACCGGGCTAAAGGTTAGCATGCCTAAAATACGTAAGTCGTTTTGTTCAACAAATTTGAGTAGATAACTCAGCAGTTATTTCCATCAGAGCGACAATTTTTGAGATAGTTATTAAAACTGTTTAAAGGTTGTCAAACGTTGTTTCTCGTTGTATATCCTTTAATTCTAGAGTTAAATTGATAAATAACGTGTACGAATTTGTTTAACGCATTTGTTTTGGTTACTCGACGTCTCCGTTCTCGTGTAGCCTACATATTGCGTTTTTTTTTAATTTGCTTACCGGGCTAAAGGTTAGCATGCCTAAAATACGTAAGTCGTTTTGTTCAACAAATTTGAGTAGATAACTCAGCAGTTGTTTCCATCAGAGCGACAATTTTTGAGATAGTTATTAAAACTGTTTAAAGGTTGTCAAACGTTGTTTCTCGTTGTATATCCTTTAATTCTAGAGTTAAATTGATAAATAACGTGTACGAATTTGTTTAACGCATTTGTTTTGGTTACTCGACGTCTCCGTTCTCGTGTAGCCTACATATTGCGTTTTTTTTTAATTTGCTTACCGGGCTAAAGGTTAGCATGCTTAAAATACGTAAGTCGTTTTGTTCAACAAATTTAAGTAGATAACTCACCAGTTGTTTGCATCAGAGCGACCATTTTTGAGATAGTTATTAAAACTTTTTAAAGGTTGTCAAACGTTGTTTCTCGTTGTATATCCTTTAATTCTAGAGTTAAATTGATAAATAATGTGTACGAATTTGTTTAACGCATTTGTTTTGGTTACTCGACGTCTCCGTTCTCGTGTAGCCTACATATTGCGTTTTTTTTTAATTTGCTTACCGGGCTAAAGGTTAGCATGCTTAAAATACGTAAGTCGTTTTGTTCAACAAATTTAAGTAGATAACTCACCAGTTGTTTGCATCAGAGCGACCATTTTTGAGATAGTTATTAAAACTGTTTAAAGGTTGTCAAACGTTGTTTCTCGTTGTATATCCTTTAATTCTAGAGTTAAATTGATAAATAACGTGTACGAATTTGTTTAACGCATTTGTTTTGGTTACTCGACGTCTCCGTTCTCGTGTAGCCTACATATTTCGCTTTTTTTTTTTAATTTGCTTACCGGGCTAAAGGTTAGCATGTTTAAAATACGTAAGTCGTTTTGTTCAACAAATTTGAGTAGACAACTCAGCAGTTGTTTGCATCAGAGCGACAATTTTTGAGATAGTTATTAAAACTCTTTAAAGGTTGTCAAACGTTGTTTCTCGTTGTATATCCTTTAATTCTAGAGTTAAATTGATAAATAACGTGTACGAATTTGTTTAACGCATTTGTTTTGGTTACTCGACGTCTCCGTTCTCGTGTAGCCTACATATTGCGTTTTTTTTAAATTTGCTTACCGGGCTAAAGGTTAGCATGCTTAAAATACGTAGGTCGTTTTGTTCAACAAATTTGAGTAGATAACTCAGCAGTTGTTTCCATCAGAGCGACAATTTTTGAGATAGTTATTAAAACTGTTTAGAGGTTGTCAAACGTTGTTTCTCGTTGTATATCCTTTAATTCTAGAGTCAAATTGATAAATAACGTGTACGAATTTGTTTAACGCATTTGTTTTGGTTACTCGACGTCTCCGTTCTCGTGTAGCCTACATATTGCGTTTTTGTTTTTAATTTGCTTACCGGGCTAAAGGTTAGCATGTTTAAAATACGTAAGTCGTTTTGTTCAACAAATTTGAGTAGATAACTCAGCAGTTGTTTCCATCAGAGCGCCAATTTTTGAGATAGTTATTAAAACTGTTTAAAGGTTGTCAAACGTTGTTTCTCGTTGTATATCCTTTAATTCTAGAGTTAAATTGATAAATAACGTGTACGAATTTGTTTAACCCATTTGTTTTGGTTACTCGACGGCTCCGTTCTCGTGTAGCTTACATATTGCGTTTTTTTTTTAATTTGCTTACCGGGCTAAAGGTTAGCATGCTTAAAATACGTAAGTCGTTTTGTTCAACAAATTTGAGTAGATAACTCAGCAGTTGTTTCCATCAGAGCGACAATTTTTGAGATAGTTATTAAAACTGTTTAAAGGTTGTCAAACGTTGTTTCTCGTTGTATATCCTTTAATTCTAGAGTTAAATTGATAAATAACGTGTACGAATTTGTTTAACGCATTTGTTTTGGTTACTCGACGTCTCCTTTCTCGTGTAGCCTACATATTGCGTTTTTTTTTTTTAATTTGCTTACCGGGCTAAAGGTTAGCATGCTTAAAATCCGTAAGTCGTTTTGTTCAACAAATTTAATTAGATAACTCATCAGTTGTTTGCATCAGAGCGACAATTTTTGAGATAGTTATTAAAACTGTTTAAAGGTTGTCAAACGTTGTTTCTCGTTGTATATCCTTTAATTCTAGAGTTAAATTGATAAATAACGTGTACGAATTTGTTTAACGCATTTGTTTTGGTTACTCGACGTCTC
This sequence comes from Eurosta solidaginis, assembly GCF_040869045.1. Classification (NCBI taxonomy): domain Eukaryota; kingdom Metazoa; phylum Arthropoda; class Insecta; order Diptera; family Tephritidae; genus Eurosta; species Eurosta solidaginis. Next base: position 637,654 of record NW_027136917.1, on the reverse strand, counting down.
CGTTCTCGTGTAGCCTACATATTGCGTTTTTTTTTTAATTTGCTTACCGTGCTAAAGGTTAGCATGCTTAAAATACGTAAGTCGTTTTGTTCAACAAATTTAAGTAGATAACTCATCAGTTGTTTGCATCAGAGCGACAATTTTTGAGATAGTTATTAAAACTGTTTAAAGGTTGTCAAACGTTGTTTCTCGTTGTATATCCTTTAATTCTAGATTTAAATTGATAAATAACGTGTACGAATTTGTTTAACGCATTTGTTTTGGTTACTCGACGTCTCCGTTCTCGTGTAGCCTACATATTGCGTTTTTTTTAAATTTGTTTACCGGGCTAAAGGTTAGCATGCTTAAAATACGTAAGTCGTTTTGTTCAACAAATTTAAGTAGATAACTCATCAGTTGTTTGCATCAGAGCGACAATTTTTGAGATAGTTATTAAAACTGTTTAAAGGTTGTCAAACGTTGTTTCTCGTTGTATATCCTTTAATTCTAGAGTTAAATTGATAAATAACGTGTACGAATTTGTTTAACGCATTTGTTTTGGTTACTCGACGTCTCCGTTCTCGTGTAGCCTACATATTGCGTTTTTTTTTTTAATTTGCTTACCGGGCTAAAGGTTAGCATGTTTAAAATACGTAAGTCGTTTTGTTCAACAAATTTGAGTAGATAACTCAGCAGTTGTTTGCATTAGAGCGACAATTTTTGAGATAGTTATTAAAACTGTTTAAAGGTTGTCAAACGTTGTATATCCTTTAATTCTAGAGTTAAATTGATAAATAACGTGTACGAATTTGTTTAACGCATTTGTTTTGGTTACTCGACGTCTCCGTTCTCGTGTAGCCTACATATTGCGTTTTTTTTTTTTTAATTTGCTTACCGTGCTAAAGGTTTGCATGCTTAAAATACGTAAGTCGTTTTGTTCAACAAATTTGAGTAGATAACTCAGCAGTTGTTTCCATCAGAGCGACAATTTTTGAGATAGTTATTAAAACTGTTTAAAGGTTGTCAAACGTTGTTTCTCGTTGTATATCCTTTAATTCTAGAGTTAAATTGATAAATAACGTGTACGAATTTGTTTAACGCATTTGTTTTGGTTACTCGACGTCTCCGTTCTCGTGTAGCCTACATATTGCGTTTTTTTTTTTTATTTGCTTACCGGGCTAAAGGTTAGCATGCTTAAAATACGTAAGTCGTTTTGTTCAACAAATTTGAGTAGATAACTCATCAGTTGTTTGCATCAGAGCGACCATTTTTGAGATAGTTATTAAAACTGTTTAAAGGTTGTCAAACGTTGTTTCTCGTTGTATATCCTTTAATTCTAGAGTTAAATTGATAAATAACGTGTACGAATTTGTTTAACGCATTTGTTTTGGTTACTCGACGTCTCCGTTCTCGTGTAGCCTATATATTACGTTTTTTTTTTAATTTGCTTACCGGGCTAAAGGTTAGCATGCTTAAAATACGCAAGTCGTTTTGTTCAACAAATTTAAGTAGATAACTCATCAGTTGTTTGCATCAGAGCGACAATTTTTGAGATAGTTATTAAAACTGTTTAAAGGTTGTCAAACGTTGTTTCTCGTTGTATATCCTTTACTTCTAGAGTTAAATTGATAAATAACGTGTACGAATTTGTTTAACGCATTTGTTTTGGTTACTCGACGTCTCCGTTCTCGTGTAGCCTACATATTGCGTTTTTTTTTAATTTGCTTACCGGGCTAAAGGTTAGCATGCTTAAAATACGTAAGTCGTTTTGTTCAACAAATTTAAGTAGATAACTCACCAGTTGTTTGCATCAGAGCGACCATTTTTGAGATAGTTATTAAAACTGTTTAAAGGTTGTCAAACGTTGTTTCTCGTTGTATATCCTTTAATTCTAGAGTTAAATTGATAAATAACGTGTACGAATTTGTTTAACGCATTTGTTTTGGTTACTCGACGTCTCCGTTCTCGTGTAGCCTACATATTGCGTTTTTTTTTAATTTGCTTACCGGGCTAAAGGTTAGCATGTTTAAAATACGTAAGTCGTTTTGTTCAACAAATTTGAGTAGATAACTCAGCAGTTGTTTCCATCAGAGCGACAATTTTTGAGATAGTTATTAAAACTGTTTAAAGGCTGTCAAACGTTGTTTCTCGTTGTATATAATTTAATTCTAGAGTTAAATTGATAAATAACGTGTACGAATTTGTTTAACGCATTTGTTTTGGTTACTCGACGTCTCCGTTCTCGTGTAGCCTACATATTGCGTTTTTTTTTAATTTGCTTACCGGGCCAAAGGTTAGTATGCTTAAAATACGTAAGTCGTTTTGTTCAACAAATTTGAGTAGATAACTCAGCAGTTGTTTCCATCAGAGCGACAATTTTTGAGATAGTTATTAAAACTGTTTAAAGGCTGTCAAACGTTGTTTCTCGTTGTATATAATTTAATTCTAGAGTTAAATTGATAAATAACGTGTACGAATTTGTTTAACGCATTTGTTTTGGTTACTCGACGTCTCCGTTCTCGTGTAGCCTACATATTGCGTTTTTTTTTAATTTGCTTACCGGGCTAAAGGTTAGCATGTTTAAAATACGTAAGTCGTTTTGTTCAACAAATTTGAGTAGATAACTCAGCAGTTGTTTGCATCATAGCGACAATTTTTGAGATAGTTATTAAAACTGTTTAAAGGTTGTCAAACGTTGTTTCTCGTTGTATATCCTTTAAATCTAGAGTTAAATTGATAAATAACGTGTACGAATTTGTTTAACGCATTTGTTTTGGTTACTCGACGTCTCCGTTCTCGTGTAGCCTACATATTGCGTTTTTTTTTTAATTTGCTTACCGGGCTAAAGGTTAGCATGCTTAAAATACGTAAGTCGTTTTGTTCAACAAATTTGAGTAGATAACTCAGCAGTTGTTTCCATCAGAGCGACAATTTTTGAGATAGTTATTAAAACTGTTTAAAGGTTGTCAAACGTTGTTTCTCGTTTTATATCCTTTAATTCTAGAGTTAAATTGATAAATAACGTGTACGAATTTGTTTAACTCATTTGTTTTGGTTACTCGACGTCTCCGTTCTCGTGTAGCTTACATATTGCGTTTTTTTTTTAATTTGCTTACCGGGCTAAAGGTTAGCATGCTTAAAATACGTAAGTCGTTTTGTTCAACAAATTTAAGTAGATAACTCACCAGTTGTTTGCATCAGAGCGACAATTTTTGAGATAGTTATTAAAACTGTTTAAAGGTTGTCAAACGTTTTTTCTCGTTGTATATCCTTTAATTCTAGAGTTAAATTGATAAATAACGTGTACGAATTTGTTTAACGCATTTGTTTTGGTTACTCGACGTCTACGTTTTCGTGTAGCCTACATATTGCGTTTTTTTTTTAATTTGCTTACCGGGCTAAAGGTTAGCATGCTTAAAATACGTAAGTCGTTTTGTTCAACAAACTTAAGTAGATAACTCATCAGTTGTTTGCATCAGAGCGACAACTTTTGAGATAGTTATTAAAACTGTTTAAAGGTTGTCAAACGTTGTTTCTCGTTGTATATCCTTTAATTCTAGAGTTAGATTGATAAATAACGTGTACGAATTTGTTTAACGCATTTGTTTTGGTTACTCGACGTCTCCGTTCTCGTGTAGCCTACATATTGCGTTTTTTTTTTTAATTTGCTTACCGGGCTAAAGGTTAGCATGCTTAAAATACGTAAGTCGTTTTGTTCAACAAATTTGAGTAGATAACTCAGCAGTTGTTTCCATCAGAGCGACAATTTTTGAGATAGTTATCAAAACTGTTTAAAGGTTGTCAAACGTTGTTTCTCGTTGTATATCCTTTAATTCTAGAGTTAAATTGATAAATAACGTGTACGAATTTGTTTAACGCATTTGTTTTGGTTTCTCAATGTCTCCGTTCTCGTGTAGCCTACATATTGCGTCTTTTTTTTAATTTGCTTACCGGGCTAAAGGTTAGCATGCTTAAAATACGTAAGTCGTTTTGTTCAACAAATTTAAGTAGATAACTCATCAGTTGTTTGCATCAGAGCGACAATTTTTGAGATAGTTATTAAAACTGTTTAAAGGTTGTCAAACATTGTTTCTCGTTGTATATCCTTTAATTCTAGAGTTAAATTGATAAATAACGTGTACGAATTTGTTTAACGCATTTGTTTTGGTTACTCGACGTCTCCGTTCTCGTGTAGCCTACATATTGCGTTATTTTTTTAATTTGCTTACCGGGCTAAAGGTTAGCATGTTTAAAATACGTAAGTCGTTTTGTTCAACAAATTTGAGTAGATAACTCAGCAGTTGTTTGCATCAGAGCGACAATTTTTGAGATAGTTATTAAAACTGTTTAAAGGTTGTCAAACGTTTTTTCTCGTTGTATATCCTTTAATTCTAGAGTTAAATTGATAAATAACGTGTACGAATTTGTTTAACGCATTTGTTTTGGTTACTCGACGTCTCCGTTCTCGTGTAGCCTACATATTGCGTTTTTTTTTTTAATTTGCTTACCGGGCTAAAGGTTAGCATGCTTAAAATACGTAAGTCGTTTTGTTCAACAAATTTAAGTAGATAACTCATCAGTTGTTTGCATCAGAGCGACAATTTTTGAGATAGTTATTAAAACTGTTTAAAGGTTGTCAAACGTTGTTTCTCGTTGTATATCCTTTAATTCTAGAGTTAAATTGATAAATAACGTGTACGAATTTGTTTAACCCATTTGTTTTGGTTACTCGACGGCTCCGTTCTCGTGTAGCTTACATATTGCGTTTTTTTTTTTTAATTTGCTTACCGGGCTAAAGGTTAGCATGCTTAAAATACGTAAGTCGTTTTGTTCAACAAATTTGAGTAGATAACTCAGCAGTTGTTTCCATCAGAGCGACAATTTTTGAGATAGTTATTAAAACTGTTTAAAGGTTGTCAAACGTTGTTTCTCGTTGTATATCCTTTAATTCTAGAGTTAAATTGATAAATAACGTGTACGAATTTGTTTAACGCATTTGTTTTGGTTACTCGACGTCTCCTTTCTCGTGTAGCCTACATATTGCGTTTTTTTTTTTAATTTGCTTACCGGGCTAAAGGTTAGCATGCTTAAAATCCGTAAGTCGTTTTGTTCAACAAATTTAATTAGATAACTCATCAGTTGTTTGCATCAGAGCGACAATTTTTGAGATAGTTATTAAAACTGTTTAAAGGTTGTCAAACGTTGTTTCTCGTTGTATATCCTTTAATTCTAGAGTTAAATTGATAAATAACGTGTACGAATTTGTTTAACGCATTTGTTTTGGTTACTCGACGTCTCCGTTCTCGTGTAGCCTACATATTGCGTTTTTTTTTTTTAATTTGCTTACCGTGCTAAAGGTTAGCATGCTTAAAATACGTAAGTCGTTTTGTTCAACAAATTTAAGTAGATAACTCATCAGTTGTTTGCATCAGAGCGACAATTTTTGAGATAGTTATTAAAACTGTTTAAAGGTTGTCAAACGTTGTTTCTCGTTGTATATCCTTTAATTCTAGATTTAAATTGATAAATAACGTGTACGAATTTGTTTAACGCATTTGTTTTGGTTACTCGACGTCTCCGTTCTCGTGTAGCCTACATATTGCGTTTTTTTTAAATTTGTTTACCGGGCTAAAGGTTAGCATGCTTAAAATACGTAAGTCGTTTTGTTCAACAAATTTAAGTAGATAACTCATCAGTTGTTTGCATCAGAGCGACAATTTTTGAGATAGTTATTAAAACTGTTTAAAGGTTGTCAAACGTTGTTTCTCGTTGTATATCCTTTAATTCTAGAGTTAAATTGATAAATAACGTGTACGAATTTGTTTAACGCATTTGTTTTGGTTACTCGACGTCTCCGTTCTCGTGTAGCCTACATATTGCGTTTTTTTTTTAATTTGCTTACCGGGCTAAAGGTTAGCATGTTTAAAATACGTAAGTCGTTTTGTTCAACAAATTTGAGTAGATAACTCAGCAGTTGTTTGCATTAGAGCGACAATTTTTGAGATAGTTATTAAAACTGTTTAAAGGTTGTCAAACGTTGTATATCCTTTAATTCTAGAGTTAAATTGATAAATAACGTGTACGAATTTGTTTAACGCATTTGTTTTGGTTACTCGACGTCTCCGTTCTCGTGTAGCCTACATATTGCGTTTTTTTTTTTTAATTTGCTTACCGTGCTAAAGGTTTGCATGCTTAAAATACGTAAGTCGTTTTGTTCAACAAATTTGAGTAGATAACTCAGCAGTTGTTTCCATCAGAGCGACAATTTTTGAGATAGTTATTAAAACTGTTTAAAGGTTGTCAAACGTTGTTTCTCGTTGTATATCCTTTAATTCTAGAGTTAAATTGATAAATAACGTGTACGAATTTGTTTAACGCATTTGTTTTGGTTACTCGACGTCTCCGTTCTCGTGTAGCCTACATATTGCGTTTTTTTTTTTTTATTTGCTTACCGGGCTAAAGGTTAGCATGCTTAAAATACGTAAGTCGTTTTGTTCAACAAATTTGAGTAGATAACTCATCAGTTGTTTGCATCAGAGCGACCATTTTTGAGATAGTTATTAAAACTGTTTAAAGGTTGTCAAACGTTGTTTCTCGTTGTATATCCTTTAATTCTAGAGTTAAATTGATAAATAACGTGTACGAATTTGTTTAACGCATTTGTTTTGGTTACTCGACGTCTCCGTTCTCGTGTAGCCTATATATTACGTTTTTTTTTTAATTTGCTTACCGGGCTAAAGGTTAGCATGCTTAAAATACGCAAGTCGTTTTGTTCAACAAATTTAAGTAGATAACTCATCAGTTGTTTGCATCAGAGCGACAATTTTTGAGATAGTTATTAAAACTGTTTAAAGGTTGTCAAACGTTGTTTCTCGTTGTATATCCTTTAATTCTAGAGTTAAATTGATAAATAACGTGTACGAATTTGTTTAACGCATTTGTTTTGGTTACTCGACGTCTCCGTTCTCGTGTAGCCTACATATTGCGTTTTTTTTTTAATTTGCTTACCGGGCTAAAGGTTAGCATGCTTAAAATACGTAAGTCGTTTTGTTCAACAAATTTAAGTAGATAACTCACCAGTTGTTTGCATCAGAGCGACCATTTTTGAGATAGTTATTAAAACTGTTTAAAGGTTGTCAAACGTTGTTTCTCGTTGTATATCCTTTAATTCTAGAGTTAAATTGATAAATAACGTGTACGAATTTGTTTAACGCATTTGTTTTGGTTACTCGACGTCTCCGTTCTCGTGTAGCCTACATATTGCGTTTTTTTTTTAATTTGCTTACCGGGCTAAAGGTTAGCATGTTTAAAATACGTAAGTCGTTTTGTTCAACAAATTTGAGTAGATAACTCAGCAGTTGTTTCCATCAGAGCGACAATTTTTGAGATAGTTATTAAAACTGTTTAAAGGCTGTCAAACGTTGTTTCTCGTTGTATATAATTTAATTCTAGAGTTAAATTGATAAATAACGTGTACGAATTTGTTTAACGCATTTGTTTTGGTTACTCGACGTCTCCGTTCTCGTGTAGCCTACATATTGCGTTTTTTTTTAATTTGCTTACCGGGCCAAAGGTTAGTATGCTTAAAATACGTAAGTCGTTTTGTTCAACAAATTTGAGTAGATAACTCAGCAGTTGTTTCCATCAGAGCGACAATTTTTGAGATAGTTATTAAAACTGTTTAAAGGCTGTCAAACGTTGTTTCTCGTTGTATATAATTTAATTCTAGAGTTAAATTGATAAATAACGTGTACGAATTTGTTTAACGCATTTGTTTTGGTTACTCGACGTCTCCGTTCTCGTGTAGCCTACATATTGCGTTTTTTTTTTAATTTGCTTACCGGGCTAAAGGTTAGCATGTTTAAAATACGTAAGTCGTTTTGTTCAACAAATTTGAGTAGATAACTCAGCAGTTGTTTGCATCATAGCGACAATTTTTGAGATAGTTATTAAAACTGTTTAAAGGTTGTCAAACGTTGTTTCTCGTTGTATATCCTTTAAATCTAGAGTTAAATTGATAAATAACGTGTACGAATTTGTTTAACGCATTTGTTTTGGTTACTCGACGTCTCCGTTCTCGTGTAGCCTACATATTGCGTTTTTTTTTTTAATTTGCTTACCGGGCTAAAGGTTAGCATGCTTAAAATACGTAAGTCGTTTTTGTTCAACAAATTTGAGTAGATAACTCAGCAGTTGTTTCCATCAGAGCGACAATTTTTGAGATAGTTATTAAAACTGTTTTAAAGGCTGTCAAACGTTGTTTCTCGTTTTATATCCTTTAATTCTAGAGTTAAATTGATAAATAACGTGTACGAATTTGTTTAACTCATTTGTTTTGGTTACTCGACGTCTCCGTTCTCGTGTAGCTTACATATTGCGTTTTTTTTTTTAATTTGCTTACCGGGCTAAAGGTTAGCATGCTTAAAATACGTAAGTCGTTTTGTTCAACAAATTTAAGTAGATAACTCACCAGTTGTTTGCATCAGAGCGACAATTTTTGAGATAGTTATTAAAACTGTTTAAAGGTTGTCAAACGTTTTTTCTCGTTGTATATCCTTTAATTCTAGAGTTAAATTGATAAATAACGTGTACGAATTTGTTTAACGCATTTGTTTTGGTTACTCGACGTCTACGTTTTCGTGTAGCCTACATATTGCGTTTTTTTTTTAATTTGCTTACCGGGCTAAAGGTTAGCATGCTTAAAATACGTAAGTCGTTTTGTTCAACAAACTTAAGTAGATAACTCATCAGTTGTTTGCATCAGAGCGACAACTTTTGAGATAGTTATTAAAACTGTTTAAAGGTTGTCAAACGTTGTTTCTCGTTGTATATCCTTTAATTCTAGAGTTAGATTGATAAATAACGTGTACGAATTTGTTTAACGCATTTGTTTTGGTTACTCGACGTCTCCGTTCTCGTGTAGCCTACATATTGCGTTTTTTTTTTTTAATTTGCTTACCGGGCTAAAGGTTAGCATGCTTAAAATACGTAAGTCGTTTTGTTCAACAAATTTGAGTAGATAACTCAGCAGTTGTTTCCATCAGAGCGACAATTTTTGAGATAGTTATCAAAACTGTTTAAAGGTTGTCAAACGTTGTTTCTCGTTGTATATCCTTTAATTCTAGAGTTAAATTGATAAATAACGTGTACGAATTTGTTTAACGCATTTGTTTTGGTTTCTCAATGTCTCCGTTCTCGTGTAGCCTACATATTGCGTCTTTTTTTTAATTTGCTTACCGGGCTAAAGGTTAGCATGCTTAAAATACGTAAGTCGTTTTGTTCAACAAATTTAAGTAGATAACTCATCAGTTGTTTGCATCAGAGCGACAATTTTTGAGATAGTTATTAAAACTGTTTAAAGGTTGTCAAACATTGTTTCTCGTTGTATATCCTTTAATTCTAGAGTTAAATTGATAAATAACGTGTACGAATTTGTTTAACGCATTTGTTTTGGTTACTCGACGTCTCCGTTCTCGTGTAGCCTACATATTGCGTTATTTTTTTAATTTGCTTACCGGGCTAAAGGTTAGCATGTTTAAAATACGTAAGTCGTTTTGTTCAACAAATTTGAGTAGATAACTCAGCAGTTGTTTGCATCAGAGCGACAATTTTTGAGATAGTTATTAAAACTGTTTAAAGGTTGTCAAACGTTTTTTCTCGTTGTATATCCTTTTAATTCTAGAGTTAAATTGATAAATAACGTGTACGAATTTGTTTAACGCATTTGTTTTGGTTACTCGACGTCTCCGTTCTCGTGTAGCCTACATATTGCGTTTTTTTTTTTAATTTGCTTACCGGGCTAAAGGTTAGCATGCTTAAAATACGTAGTTAGCATGCTTAAAATACGTAAGTCGTTTTGTTCAACAAATTTAAGTAGATAACTCATCAGTTGTTTGCATCAGAGCGACAATTTTTGAGATAGTTATTAAAACTGTTTAAAGGTTGTCAAACGTTGTTTCTCGTTGTATATCCTTTAATTCTAGAGTTAGATTGATAAATAACGTGTACGAATTTGTTTAACGCATTTGTTTTGGTTACTCGACGTCTCCGTTCTCGTGTAGCCTACATATTGCGTTTTTTTTTTAATTTGCTTACCGGGCTAAAGGTTAGCATGCTTAAAATACGTAGGTCGTTTTGTTCAACAAATTTGAGTAGATAACTCAGCAGTTGTTTCCATCAGAGCGACAATTTTTGAGATAGTTATTAAAACTGTTTAGAGGTTGTCAAACGTTGTTTCTCGTTGTATATCCTTTAATTCTAGAGTCAAATTGATAAATAACGTGTACGAATTTGTTTAACGCATTTGTTTTGGTTACTCGACGTCTCCGTTCTCCTGTAGCCTACATATTGCGTTTTTGTTTTTAATTTGCTTACCGGGCTAAAGGTTAGCATGTTTAAAATACGTAAGTCGTTTTGTTCAACAAATTTGAGTAGATAACTCAGCAGTTGTTTCCATCAGAGCGCCAATTTTTGAGATAGTTATTAAAACTGTTTAAAGGTTGTCAAACGTTGTTTCTCGTTGTATATCCTTTAATTCTAGAGTTAAATTGATAAATAACGTGTACGAATTTGTTTAACCCATTTGTTTTGGTTACTCGACGGCTCCGTTCTCGTGTAGCTTACATATTGCGTTTTTTTTTTTAATTTGCTTACCGGGCTAAAGGTTAGCATGCTTAAAATACGTAAGTCGTTTTGTTCAACAAATTTGAGTAGATAACTCAGCAGTTGTTTCCATCAGAGCGACAATTTTTGAGATAGTTATTAAAACTGTTTAAAGGTTGTCAAACGTTGTTTCTCGTTGTATATCCTTTAATTCTAGAGTTAAATTGATAAATAACGTGTACGAATTTGTTTAACGCATTTGTTTTGGTTACTCGACGTCTCCTTTCTCGTGTAGCCTACATATTGCGTTTTTTTTTTTAATTTGCTTACCGGGCTAAAGGTTAGCATGCTTAAAATCCGTAAGTCGTTATGTTCAACAAATTTAATTAGATAACTCATCAGTTGTTTGCATCAGAGCGACAATTTTTGAGATAGTTATTAAAACTGTTTAAAGGTTGTCAAACGTTGTTTCTCGTTGTATATCCTTTAATTCTAGAGTTAAATTGATAAATAACGTGTACGAATTTGTTTAACGCATTTGTTTTGGTTACTCGACGTCTCCGTTCTCGTGTAGCCTACATATTGCGTTTTTTTTTTAATTTGCTTACCGTGCTAAAGGTTAGCATGCTTAAAATACGTAAGTCGTTTTGTTCAACAAATTTAAGTAGATAACTCATCAGTTGTTTGCATCAGAGCGACAATTTTTGAGATAGTTATTAAAACTGTTTAAAGGTTGTCAAACGTTGTTTCTCGTTGTATATCCTTTAATTCTAGATTTAAATTGATAAATAACGTGTACGAATTTGTTTAACGCATTTGTTTTGGTTTCCGACGTCTCCGTTCTCGTGTAGCCTACATATTGCGTTTTTTTTTTAATTTGTTTACCGGGCTAAAAGTTAGCATGCTTAAAATACGTAAGTCGTTTTTGTTCAACAAATTTAAGTAGATAACTCATCAGTTGTTTGCATCAGAGCGACAATTTTTGAGATAGTTATTAAAACTGTTTAAAGGTTGTCAAACGTTGTTTCTCGTTGTATATCCTTTAATTCTAGAGTTAAATTGATAAATAACGTGTACGAATTTGTTTAACGCATTTGTTTTGGTTACTCGACGTCTCCGTTCTCGTGTAGCCTACATATTGCGTTTTTTTTTTTAATTTGCTTACCGGGCTAAAGGTTAGCATGTTTAAAATACGTAAGTCGTTTTGTTCAACAAATTTGAGTAGATAACTCAGCAGTTGTTTGCATTAGAGCGACAATTTTTGAGATAGTTATTAAAACTGTTTAAAGGTTGTCAAACGTTGTATATCCTTTAATTCTAGAGTTAAATTGATAAATAACGTGTACGAATTTGTTTAACGCATTTGTTTTGGTTACTCGACGTCTCCGTTCTCGTGTAGCCTACATATTGCGTTTTTTTTTTTTTAATTTGCTTACCGTGCTAAAGGTTAGCATGCTTAAAATACGTAAGTCGTTTTGTTCAACAAATTTGAGTAGATAACTCAGCAGTTGTTTCCATCAGAGCGACAATTTTTGAGATAGTTATTAAAACTGTTTGAAGGTTGTCAAACGTTGTTTCTCGTTGTATATCCTTTAATTCTAGAGTTAAATTGATAAATAACGTGTACGAATTTGTTTAACGCATTTGTTTTGGTTACTCGACGTCTCCGTTCTCGTGTAGCCTACATATTGCGTTTTTTTTTTTTTATTTGCTTACCGGGCTAAAGGTTAGCATGCTTAAAATACGTAAGTCGTTTTGTTCAACAAATTTGAGTAGATAACTCATCAGTTGTTTGCATCAGAGCGACCATTTTTGAGATAGTTATTAAAACTGTTTAAAGGTTGTCAAACGTTGTTTCTCGTTGTATATCCTTTAATTCTAGAGTTAAATTGATAAATAACGTGTACGAATTTGTTTAACGCATTTGTTTTGGTTACTCGACGTCTCCGTTCTCGTGTAGCCTATATATTAGGTTTTTTTTTTAATTTGCTTACCGGGCTAAAGGTTAGCATGCTTAAAATACGCAAGTCGTTTTGTTCAACAAATTTAAGTAGATAACTCATCAGTTGTTTGCATCAGAGCGACAATTTTTGAGATAGTTATTAAAACTGTTTAAAGGTTGTCAAACGTTGTTTCTCGTTGTATATCCTTTAATTCTAGAGTTAAATTGATAAATAACGTGTACGAATTTGTTTAACGCATTTGTTTTGGTTACTCGACGTCTCCGTTCTCGTGTAGCCTACATATTGCGTTTTTTTTTAATTTGCTTACCGGGCTAAAGGTTAGCATGCTTAAAATACGTAAGTCGTTTTGTTCAACAAATTTAAGTAGATAACTCACCAGTTGTTTGCATCAGAGCGACCATTTTTGAGATAGTTATTAAAACTGTTTAAAGGTTGTCAAACGTTGTTTCTCGTTGTATATCCTTTAATTCTAGAGTTAAATTGATAAATAACGTGTACGAATTTGTTTAACGCATTTGTTTTGGTTACTCGACGTCTCCGTTCTCGTGTAGCCTACATATTGCGTTTTTTTTTTTAATTTGCTTACCGGGCCAAAGGTTAGTATGCTTAAAATACGTAAGTCGTTTTGTTCAACAAACTTAAGTAGATAACTCATCAGTTGTTTGCATCAGAGCGACAACTTTTGAGATAGTTATTAAAACTGTTTAAAGGTTGTCAAACGTTGTTTTCTCGTTGTATATCCTTTAATTCTAGAGTTAAATTGATAAATAACGTGTACGAATTTGTTTAACGCATTTGTTTTGGTTACTCGACGTCTCCGTTCTCGTGTAGCCTACATATTGCGTTTTTTTTTTATTTGCTTACCGGGCTAAAGGTTAGCATGCTTAAAATACGTAAGTCGTTTTGTTCAACAAATTTGAGTAGATAACTCAGCAGTTGTTTCCATCAGAGCGACAATTTTTGAGATAGTTATTAAAACTGTTTAAAGGCTGTCAAACGTTGTTTCTCGTTGTATATAATTTAATTCTAGAGTTAAATTGATAAATAACGTGTACGAATTTGTTTAACGCATTTGTTTTGGTTACTCGACGTCTCCGTTCTCGTGTAGCCTACATATTGCGTTTTTTTTTAATTTGCTTACCGGGCTAAAGGTTAGCATGTTTAAAATACGTAAGTCGTTTTGTTCAACAAATTTGAGTAGATAACTCAGCAGTTATTTGCATCATAGCGACAATTTTTGAGATAGTTATTAAAACTGTTTAAAGGTTGTCAAACGTTGTTTCTCGTTGTATATCCTTTAATTCTAGAGTTAAATTGATAAATAACGTGTACGAATTTGTTTAACGCATTTGTTTTGGTTACTCGACGTCTCCGTTCTCGTGTAGCCTACATATTGCGTTTTTTTTTTAATTTGCTTACCGGGCTAAAGGTTAGCATGCTTAAAATACGTAAGTCGTTTTGTTCAACAAATTTGAGTAGATAACTCAGCAGTTGTTTCCATCAGAGCGACAATTTTTGAGATAGTTATTAAAACTGTTTAAAGGTTGTCAAACGTTGTTTCTCGTTTTATATCCTTTAATTCTAGAGTTAAATTGATAAATAACGTGTACGAATTTGTTTAACGCATTTGTTTTGGTTACTCGACGTCTCCGTTCTCGTGTAGCTTACATATTGCGTTTTTTTTTTAATTTGCTTACCGGGCTAAAGGTTAGCATGCTTAAAATACGTAAGTCGTTTTGTTCAACAAATTTAAGTAGATAACTCACCAGTTGTTTGCATCAGAGCGACAATTTTTGAGATAGTTATTAAAACTGTTTAAAGGTTGTCAAACGTTTTTTCTCGTTGTATATCCTTTAATTCTAGAGTTAAATTGATAAATAACGTGTACGAATTTGTTTAACGCATTTGTTTTGGTTACTCGACGTCTACGTTTTCGTGTAGCCTACATATTGCGTTTTTTTTTTAATTTGCTTACCGGGCTAAAGGTTAGCATGCTTAAAATACGTAAGTCGTTTTGTTCAACAAACTTAAGTAGATAACTCATCAGTTGTTTGCATCAGAGCGACAATTTTTGAGATAGTTATTAAAACTGTTTAAAGGTTTTCAAACGTTGTTTCTCGTTGTATATTCTTTAATTCTAGAGTTAGATTGATAAATAACGTGTACGAATTTGTTTAACGCATTTGTTTTGGTTACTCGACGTCTCCGTTCTCGTGTAGCCTACATATTGCGTTTTTTTTTTAATTTGCTTACCGGGCTAAAGGTTAGCATGCTTAAAATACGTAAGTCGTTTTGTTCAACAAATTTGAGTAGATAACTCAGCAGTTGTTTCCATCAGAGCGACAATTTTTGAGATAGTTATCAAAACTGTTTAAAGGTTGTCAAACGTTGTTTCTCGTTGTATATCCTTTAATTCTAGAGTTAAATTGATAAATAACGTGTACGAATTTGTTTAACGCATTTGTTTTGGTTTCTCAATGTCTCCGTTCTCGTGTAGCCTACATATTGCGTCTTTTTTTTAATTTGCTTACCGGGCTAAAGGTTAGCATGCTTAAAATACGTAAGTCGTTTTGTTCAACAAATTTAAGTAGATAACTCATCAGTTGTTTGCATCAGAGCGACAATTTTTGAGATAGTTATTAAAACTGTTTAAAGGTTGTCAAACATTGTTTCTCGTTGTATATCCTTTAATTCTAGAGTTAAATTGATAAATAACGTGTACGAATTTGTTTAACGCATTTGTTTTGGTTACTCGACGTCTCCGTTCTCGTGTAGCCTACATATTGCGTTATTTTTTTAATTTGCTTACCGGGCTAAAGGTTAGCATGTTTAAAATACGTAAGTCGTTTTGTTCAACAAATTTGAGTAGATAACTCAGCAGTTGTTTGCATCAGAGCGACAATTTTTGAGATAGTTATTAAAACTGTTTAAAGGTTGTCAAACGTTTTTTCTCGTTGTATATCCTTTAATTCTAGAGTTAAATTGATAAATAACGTGTACGAATTTGTTTAACGCATTTGTTTTGGTTACTCGACGTCTCCGTTCTCGTGTAGCCTACATATTGCGTTTTTTTTTTTAATTTGCTTACCGGGCTAAAGGTTAGCATGCTTAAAATACGTAAGTCGTTTTGTTCAACAAATTTAAGTAGATAACTCATCAGTTGTTTGCATCAGAGCGACAATTTTTGAGATAGTTATTAAAACTGTTTAAAGGTTGTCAAACGTTGTTTCTCGTTGTATATCCTTTAATTCTAGAGTTAAATTGATAAATAACGTGTACGAATTTGTTTAACGCATTTGTTTTGGTTACTCGACGTCTCCGTTCTCGTGTAGCCTACATATTGCGTTTTTTTTTAATTTGCTTACCGGGCTAAAGGTTAGCATGCTTAAAATACGTATGTCGTTTTGTTCAACAAATTTAAGTAGATAACTCATCAGTTGTTTGCATCAGAGCGACAATTTTTGAGATAGTTATTAAAACTGTTTAAAGGTTGTCAAACGTTGTTTCTCGTTGTATATCCTTTAATTCTAGAGTTAAATTGATAAATAGCGTGTACGAATTTGTTTAACGCATTTGTTTTGGTTACTCGACGTCTCCGTTCTCGTGTAGCCTACATATTGCGTTTTTTTTAAATTTGCTTACCGGGCTAAAGGGTAGCATGCTTAAAATACGTAAGTCGTTTTGTTCAACAAATTTGAGTAGATAACTCAGCAGTTGTTTGCATCAGAGCGACAATTTTTGAGATAGTTATTAAAACTGTTTAAAGGTTGTCAAACGTTGTTTCTCGTTGTATATCCTTTAATTCTAATGTTAAATTGATAAATAACATGTACGAATTTGTTTAACGCATTTGTTTTGGTTACTCGACGTCTCCGTTCTCGTGTAGCCTACATATTGCGTTTTTTTTTAATTTGCTTACCGGGCTAAAGGTTAGCATGCTTAAAATACGTAAGTCGTTTTGTTCAACAAATTTAAGTAGATAACTCATCAGTTGTTTGCATCAGAGCGACAATTTTTGAGATAGTTATTAAAACTGTTTAAAGGTTGTCAAACGTTGTTTCTCGTTGTATATCCTTTAATTCTAGAGTTAAATTGATAAATAACGTGTACGAATTTGTTTAACGCATTTGTTTTGGTTACTCGACGTCTCCGTTCTCGTGTAGCCTACATATTGCGTTTTTTTTTAATTTCTTACCGGGCTAAAGGTTAGCATGCTTAAAATACGTAAGTCGTTTTGTTCAACAAATTTAAGTAGATAACTCATCAGTTGTTTGCATCAGAGCGACAATTTTTGAGATAGTTAATAAAATGTTTTAAAGGTTGTCAAACGTTGTTTCTCGTTGTATATCCTTTAATTCTAGAGTTAAATTGATAAATAACGTGTACGAATTTGTTTAACGCATTTGTTTTGGTTACTCGACGTCTCCGTTCTCGTGTAGCCTACATATTGCGTTTTTTTTTTTTAATTTGCTTACCGGGCTAAAGGTTAGCATGTTTAAAATACGTAAGTCGTTTTGTTCAACAAATTTGAGTAGATAACTCAGCAGTTGTTTGCATCAGAGCGACAATTTTTGAGATAGTTATTAAAACTCTTTAAAGGTTGTCAAACGTTGTTTCTCGTTGTATATCCTTTAATTCTAGAGTTAAATTGATAAATAACGTGTACGAATTTGTTTAACGCATTTTTTTTGGTTACTCGACGTCTCCGTTCTCGTGTATCCTACATATTGCGTTTTTTTTTAATTTCTTACCGGGCTAAAGGTTAGCATGCTTAAAATACGTAAGTCGTTTTGTTCAACAAATTTAAGTAGATAACTCATCAGTTGTTTGCATCAGAGCGACAATTTTTGAGATAGTTATTAAAACTGTTTAAGGGTTGTCAAACGTTGTTTCTCGTTGTATATCCTTTAATTCTAGAGTTAAATTGATAAATAACGTGTACGAATTTGTTTAACGCATTTGTTTTGGTTACTCGACGTCTCCGTTCTCGTGTAGCCTACATATTGCGTTTTTTTTTTTTTAATTTGCTTACCGGGCTAAAGGTTAGCATGTTTAAAATACGTAAGTCGTTTTGTTCAACAAATTTGAGTAGATAACTCAGCAGTTGTTTGCATAAGAGCGACAATTTTTGAGATAGTTATTAAAACTCTTTAAAGGTTGTCAAACGTTGTTTCTCGTTGTATATCCTTTAATTCTAGAGTTAAATTGATAAATAACGTGTACGAATTTGTTTAACGCATTTGTTTTGGTTACTCGACGTCTCCGTTCTCGTGCAGCCTACATATTACGTTTTTTTTTTAATTTGCTTACCGGGCTAAAGGTTAGCATGCTTAAAATACGTAAGTGGTTTTGTTCAACAAATTTCAGTAGATAACTCAGCAGTTGTTTCCATCAGAGCGACAATTTTTGAGATAGTTATTAAAACTGTTTAAAGGTTGTCAAACGTTGTTTCTCGTTGTATATCCTTTAATTCTAGAGTTAAATTGATAAATAACGTGTACGAATTTGTTTAACGCATTTGTTTTGGTTACTCGACGTCTCCGTTCTCGTGTAGCCTACATATTGCGTTTTTTTTTTAATTTGCTTACCGGGCTAAAGGTTAGCATGCTTAAAATCCGTAAGTCGTTTTGTTCAACAAATTTAATTAGATAACTCATCAGTTGTTTGCATCAGAGCGACAATTTTTGAGATAGTTATTAAAACTGTTTAAAGGTTGTCAAACGTTGTTTCTCGTTGTATATCCTTTAATTCTAGAGTTAAATTGATAAATAACGTGTACGAATTTGTTTAACGCATTTGTTTTGGTTACTCGACGTCTCCGTTCTCGTGTAGCCTACATATTGCGTTTTTTTTTTTAATTTGCTTACCGGGCTAAAGGTTAGCATGCTTAAAATACGTAAGTGGTTTTGTTCAACAAATTTGAGTAGATAACTCAGCAGTTGTTTGCATCAGAGCGACAATTTTTGAGATAGTTACTAAAACTGTTTAAAGTTTGTCAAACGTTGTTTCTCGTTGGATATCCTTTAATTCTAGAGTTAAATTGATAAATAACGTGTACGAATTTGTTTAACGCATTTGTTTTGGTTACTCGACGTCTCCGTTCTCGTGTAGCCTACATATTGCGTTTTTTTTTTTTTAATTTGCTTACCGGGCTAAAGGTTAGCATGCTTAAAATCCGTAAGTCGTTTTGTTCAACAAATTTAATTAGATAACTCATCAGTTGTTTGCATCAGAGCGACAATTTTTGAGATAGTTATTAAAACTGTTTAAAGGTTGTCAAACGTTGTTTCTCGTTGTATATCCTTTAATTCTAGAGTTAAATTGATAAATAACGTGTACGAATTTGTTTAACGCATTTGTTTTGGTTACTCGACGTCTCCGTTCTCGTGTAGCCTACATATTGCGTTTTTTTTTTAATTTGCTTAGCGGCTAAAGGTTAGCATGCTTAAAATACGTAAGTCGTTTTGTTCAACAAATTTGAGTAGATAACTCAGCAGTTGTTTCCATCAGAGCGACAATTTTTGCGATAGTTATTAAAACTGTTTAAAGGTTGTCAAACATTGTTTCTCGTTGTATATCCTTTAATCCTAGAGCTAAATTGATAAATAACGTGTACGAATTTGTTTAACGCATTTGTTTTGGTTACTCGACGTCTCCGTTCTCGTGTAGCCTACATATTGGGTTTTTTTTTTTAATTTGCTTACCGGGCTAAAGGTTAGCATGCTTAAAATACGTAAGTCGGTTTGTTCAACAAATTTGAGTAGATAACTCAGCAGTTGTTTGCATCAGAGCGACAATTTTTGAGATAGTTATTAAAACTGTTTAAAGGTTGTCAAACGTTGTTTCTCGTTGTATATCCTTTAATTCTAGAGTTAAATTGATAAATAACGTGTACGAATTTGTTTAACGCATTTGTTTTGGTTACTCGACGTCTCCGTTCTCGTGTAGCCTACATATTGCGTTTTTTTTTTTAATTTGCTTACCGGGCTAAAGGTTAGAATGCTTAAAATACGTAAGTCGTTTTGTTCAACAAATTTGAGTAGATAACTCAGCAGTTGTTTCCATCAGAGCGACAATTTTTGAGATAGTTATTAAAACTGTTTAAAGGTTGTCAAACGTTGTTTCTCGTTGTATATCCTTTAATTCTAGAGTTAAATTGATAAATAACGTGTACGAATTTGTTTAACGCATTTGTTTTGGTTACTCGACGTCTCCGTTCTCGTGTAGCCTACATATTGCGTTTTTTTTTTTAATTTGCTTACCGGGCTAAAGGGTAGCATGCTTAAAATACGTAAGTCGTTTTGTTCAACAAATTTAAGTAGATAACTCATCAGTTGTTTGCATCAGAGCGACAATTTTTGAGATAGTTATTAAAACTGTTTAAAGGTTGTCAAACGTTGTTTCTCGTTGTATATCCTTTAATTCTAGAGTCAAATTGATAAATAACGTGTACGAATTTGTTTAACGCATTTGTTTTGGTTACTCGACGTCTCCGTTCTCGTGTAGCCTACATATTGCGTTTTTGTTTTTAATTTGCTTACCGGGCTAAAGGTTAGCATGTTTAAAATACGTAAGTCGTTTTGTTCAACAAATTTGAGAATTTAACTCAGCAGTTGTTTCCATCAGAGCGACAATTTTTGAGATAGTTATTAAAACTGTTTAAAGGTTGTCAAACGTTGTTTCTCGTTGTATATCCTTTAATTCTAGAGTTAAATTGATAAATAACGTGTACGAATTTGTTTAACCCATTTGTTTTGGTTACTCGACGGCTCCGTTCTCGTGTAGCCTACATATTACGTTTTTTTTTTAATTTGCTTACCGGGCTAAAGGTTAGCATGCTTAAAATACGTAAGTGGTTTTGTTCAACAAATTTGAGTAGATAACTCAGCAGTTGTTTCCATCAGAGCGACAATTTTTGAGATAGTTATTAAAACTGTTTAAAGGTTGTCAAACGTTGTTTCTCGTTGTATATCCTTTAATTCTAGAGTTAAATTGATAAATAACGTGTACGAATTTGTTTAACGCATTTGTTTTGGTTACTCGACGTCTCCGTTCTCGTGTAGCCTACATATTGCGTTTTTTTTTTTTAATTTGCTTACCGGGCTAAAGGTTAGCATGCTTAAAATCCGCAAGTCGTTTTGTTCAACAAATTTAATTAGATAACTCATCAGTTGTTTGCATCAGAGCGACAATTTTTGAGATAGTTATTAAAACTGTTTAAAGGTTGTCAAACGTTGTTTCTCGTTGTATATCCTTTAATTCTAGAGTTAAATTGATAAATAACGTGTACGAATTTGTTTACCGCATTTGTTTTGGTTACTCGACGTCTCCGTTCTCGTGTAGCCTACATATTGCGTTTTTTTTTTTAATTTGCTTACCGGGCTAAAGGTTAGCATGCTTAAAATACGTAAGTCGTTTTGTTCAACAAATTTGAGTAGATAACTAAGCAGTTGTTTGCATCAGAGCGACAATTTTTGAGATAGTTACTAAAACTGTTTAAAGTTTGTCAAACGTTGTTTCTCGTTGGATATCCTTTAATTCTAGAGTTAAATTGATAAATAACGTGTACGAATTTGTTTAACGCATTTGTTTTGGTTACTCGACGTCTCCGTTCTCGTGTAGCCTACATATTGCGTTTTTTTTTTTAATTTGCTTACCGGGCTAAAGGTTAGCATGCTTAAAATCCGTAAGTCGTTTTGTTCAACAAATTTAATTAGATAACTCATCAGTTGTTTGCATCAGAGCGACAATTTTTGAGATAGTTATTAAAACTGTTTAAAGGTTGTCAAACTTTGTTTCTCGTTGTATATCCTTTAATTCTAGAGTTAAATTGATAAATAACGTGTACGAATTTGTTTAACGCATTTGTTTTGGTTACTCGACGTCTCCGTTCTCGTGTAGCCTACATATTGCGTTTTTTTTTAATTTGCTTACCGGGCCAAAGGTTAGTATGCTTAAAATACGTAAGTCGTTTTGTTCAACAAATTTGAGTAGATAACTCAGCAGTTGTTTCCATCAGAGCGACAATTTTTGAGATAGTTATTAAAACTGTTTAAAGGCTGTCAAACGTTGTTTCTCGTTGTATATAATTTAATTCTAGAGTTAAATTGATAAATAACGTGTACGAATTTGTTTAACGCATTTGTTTTGGTTACTCGACGTCTCCGTTCTCGTGTAGCCTACATATTGCGTTTTTTTTTAATTTGCTTACCGGGCTAAAGGTTAGCATGCTTAAAATACGTAAGTCGGTTTGTTCAACAAATTTAAGTAGATAACTCACCAGTTGTTTGCATCAGAGCGACCATTTTTGAGATAGTTATTAAAACTGTTTAAAGGTTGTCAAACGTTGTTTCTCGTTGTATATCCTTTAATTCTAGAGTTAAATTGATAAATAACGTGTACGAATTTGTTTAACGCATTTGTTTTGGTTACTCGACGTCTCCGTTCTCGTGTAGCCTACATATTGCGTTTTTTTTTAATTTGCTTACCGGGCTAAAGGTTAGCATGTTTAAAATACGTAAGTCGTTTTGTTCAACAAATTTGAGTAGATAACTCAGCAGTTGTTTCCATCAGAGCGACAACTTTTGAGATAGTTATTAAAACTGTTTAAAGGCTGTCAAACGTTGTTTCTCGTTGTATATAATTTAATTCTAGAGTTAAATTGATAAATAACGTGTACGAATTTGTTTAACGCATTTGTTTTGGTTACTCGACGTCTCCGTTCTCGTGTAGCCTACATATTGCGTTTTTTTTTAATTTGCTTACCGGGCCAAAGGTTAGTATGCTTAAAATACGTAAGTCGTTTTGTTCAACAAATTTGAGTAGATAACTCAGCAGTTGTTTCCATCAGAGCGACAATTTTTGAGATAGTTATTAAAACTGTTTAAAGGCTGTCAAACGTTGTTTCTCGTTGTATATAATTTAATTCTAGAGTTAGATTGATAAATAACGTGTACGAATTTGTTTAACGCATTTGTTTTGGTTACTCGACGTCTCCGTTCTCGTGTAGCCTACATATTGCGTTTTTTTTTTAATTTGCTTACCGGGCTAAAGGTTAGCATGTTTAAAATACGTAAGTCGTTTTGTTCAACAAATTTGAGTAGATAACTCAGCAGTTGTTTGCATCATAGCGACAATTTTTGAGATAGTTATTAAAACTGTTTAAAGGTTGTCAAACGTTGTTTCTCGTTGTATATCCTTTAAATCTAGAGTTAAATTGATAAATAACGTGTACGAATTTGTTTAACGCATTTGTTTTGGTTACTCGACGTCTCCGTTCTCGTGTAGCCTACATATTGCGTTTTTTTTTTAATTTGCTTACCGGGCTAAAGGTTAGCATGCTTAAAATACGTAAGTCGTTTTGTTCAACAAATTTGAGTAGATAACTCAGCAGTTGTTTCCATCAGAGCGACAATTTTTGAGATAGTTATTAAAACTGTTTAAAGGTTGTCAAACGTTGTTTCTCGTTTTATATCCTTTAATTCTAGAGTTAAATTGATAAATAACGTGTACGAATTTGTTTAACTCATTTGTTTTGGTTACTCGACGTCTCCGTTCTCGTGTAGCTTACATATTGCGTTTTTTTTTTTAATTTGCTTACCGGGCTAAAGGTTAGCATGCTTAAAATACGTAAGTCGTTTTGTTCAACAAATTTAAGTAGATAACTCACCAGTTGTTTGCATCAGAGCGACAATTTTTGAGATAGTTATTAAAACTGTTTAAAGGTTGTCAAACGTTTTTTCTCGTTGTATATCCTTTAATTCTAGAGTTAAATTGATAAATAACGTGTACGAATTTGTTTAACGCATTTGTTTTGGTTACTCGACGTCTACGTTTTCGTGTAGCCTACATATTGCGTTTTTTTTTTAATTTGCTTACCGGGCTAAAGGTTAGCATGCTTAAAATACGTAAGGTCGTTTTGTTCAACAAACTTAAGTAGATAACTCATCAGTTGTTTGCATCAGAGCGACAACTTTTGAGATAGTTATTAAAACTGTTTAAAGGTTGTCAAACGTTGTTTCTCGTTGTATATCCTTTAATTCTAGAGTTAGATTGATAAATAACGTGTACGAATTTGTTTAACGCATTTGTTTTGGTTACTCGACGTCTCCGTTCTCGTGTAGCCTACATATTGCGTTTTTTTTTTTAATTTGCTTACCGGGCTAAAGGTTAGCATGCTTAAAATACGTAAGTCGTTTTGTTCAACAAATTTGAGTAGATAACCTCAGCAGTTGTTTCCATCAGAGCGACAATTTTTGAGATAGTTATCAAAACTGTTTAAAGGTTGTCAAACGTTGTTTCTCGTTGTATATCCTTTAATTCTAGAGTTAAATTGATAAATAACGTGTACGAATTTGTTTAACGCATTTGTTTTGGTTTCTCAATGTCTCCGTTCTCGTGTAGCCTACATATTGCGTCTTTTTTTTAATTTGCTTACCGGGCTAAAGGTTAGCATGCTTAAAATACGTAAGTCGTTTTGTTCAACAAATTTAAGTAGATAACTCATCAGTTGTTTGCATCAGAGCGACAATTTTTGAGATAGTTATTAAAACTGTTTAAAGGTTGTCAAACATTGTTTCTCGTTGTATATCCTTTAATTCTAGAGTTAAATTGATAAATAACGTGTACGAATTTGTTTAACGCATTTGTTTTGGTTACTCGACGTCTCCGTTCTCGTGTAGCCTACATATTGCGTTATTTTTTTAATTTGCTTACCGGGCTAAAGGTTAGCATGTTTAAAATACGTAAGTCGTTTTGTTCAACAAATTTGAGTAGATAACTCAGCAGTTGTTTGCATCAGAGCGACAATTTTTGAGATAGTTATTAAAACTGTTTAAAGGTTGTCAAACGTTTTTTCTCGTTGTATATCCTTTAATTCTAGAGTTAAATTGATAAATAACGTGTACGAATTTGTTTAACGCATTTGTTTTGGTTACTCGACGTCTCCGTTCTCGTGTAGCCTACATATTGCGTTTTTTTTTTTAATTTGCTTACCGGGCTAAAGGTTAGCATGCTTAAAATACGTAAGTCGTTTTGTTCAACAAATTTAAGTAGATAACTCATCAGTTGTTTGCATCAGAGCGACAATTTTTGAGATAGTTATTAAAACTGTTTAAAGGTTGTCAAACGTTGTTTCTCGTTGTATATCCTTTAATTCTAGAGTTAGATTGATAAATAACGTGTACGAATTTGTTTAACGCATTTGTTTTGGTTACTCGACGTCTCCGTTCTCGTGTAGCCTACATATTGCGTTTTTTTTTAATTTGCTTACCGGGCTAAAGGTTAGCATGCTTAAAATACGTAGGTCGTTTTGTTCAACAAATTTGAGTAGATAACTCAGCAGTTGTTTCCATCAGAGCGACAATTTTTGAGATAGTTATTAAAACTGTTTAGAGGTTGTCAAACGTTGTTTCTCGTTGTATATCCTTTAATTCTAGAGTCAAATTGATAAATAACGTGTACGAATTTGTTTAACGCATTTGTTTTGGTTACTCGACGTCTCCGTTCTCCTGTAGCCTACATATTGCGTTTTTGTTTTTAATTTGCTTACCGGGCTAAAGGTTAGCATGTTTAAAATACGTAAGTCGTTTTGTTCAACAAATTTGAGTAGATAACTCAGCAGTTGTTTCCATCAGAGCGCCAATTTTTGAGATAGTTATTAAAACTGTTTAAAGGTTGTCAAACGTTGTTTCTCGTTGTATATCCTTTAATTCTAGAGTTAAATTGATAAATAACGTGTACGAATTTGTTTAACCCATTTGTTTTGGTTACTCGACGGCTCCGTTCTCGTGTAGCTTACATATTGCGTTTTTTTTTTAATTTGCTTAACCGGGCTAAAGGTTAGCATGCTTAAAATACGTAAGTCGTTTTGTTCAACAAATTTGAGTAGATAACTCAGCAGTTGTTTCCATCAGAGCGACAATTTTTGAGATAGTTATTAAAAACTGTTTAAAGGTTGTCAAACGTTGTTTCTCGTTGTATATCCTTTAATTCTAGAGTTAAATTGATAAATAACGTGTACGAATTTGTTTAACGCATTTGTTTTGGTTACTCGACGTCTCCTTTCTCGTGTAGCCTACATATTGCGTTTTTTTTTTTAATTTGCTTACCGGGCTAAAGGTTAGCATGCTTAAAATCCGTAAGTCGTTATGTTCAACAAATTTAATTAGATAACTCATCAGTTGTTTGCATCAGAGCGACAATTTTTGAGATAGTTATTAAAACTGTTTAAAGGTTGTCAAACGTTGTTTCTCGTTGTATATCCTTTAATTCTAGAGTTAAATTGATAAATAACGTGTACGAATTTGTTTAACGCATTTGTTTTGGTTACTCGACGTCTCCGTTCTCGTGTAGCCTACATACTGCGTTTTTTTTTTAATTTGCTTACCGTGCTAAAGGTTAGCATGCTTAAAATACGTAAGTCGTTTTGTTCAACAAATTTAAGTAGATAACTCATCAGTTGTTTGCATCAGAGCGACAATTTTTGAGATAGTTATTAAAACTGTTTAAAGGTTGTCAAACGTTGTTTCTCGTTGTATATCCTTTAATTCTAGATTTAAATTGATAAATAACGTGTACGAATTTGTTTAACGCATTTGTTTTGGTTTCTCGACGTCCTCCGTTCTCGTGTAGCCTACATATTGCGTTTTTTTTTAATTTGTTTACCGGGCTAAAAGTTAGCATGCTTAAAATACGTAAGTCGTTTTGTTCAACAAATTTAAGTAGATAACTCATCAGTTGTTTGCATCAGAGCGACAATTTTTGAGATAGTTATTAAAACTGTTTAAAGGTTGTCAAACGTTGTTTCTCGTTGTATATCCTTTAATTCTAGAGTTAAATTGATAAATAACGTGTACGAATTTGTTTAACGCATTTGTTTTGGTTACTCGACGTCTCCGTTCTCGTGTAGCCTACATATTGCGTTTTTTTTTTAATTTGCTTACCGGGCTAAAGGTTAGCATGTTTAAAATACGTAAGTCGTTTTGTTCAACAAATTTGAGTAGATAACTCAGCAGTTGTTTGCATTAGAGCGACAATTTTTGAGATAGTTATTAAAACTGTTTAAAGGTTGTCAAACGTTGTATATCCTTTAATTCTAGAGTTAAATTGATAAATAACGTGTACGAATTTGTTTAACGCATTTGTTTTGGTTACTCGACGTCTCCGTTCTCGTGTAGCCTACATATTGCGTTTTTTTTTTTTAATTTGCTTACCGTGCTAAAGGTTAGCATGCTTAAAATACGTAAGTCGTTTTGTTCAACAAATTTGAGTAGATAACTCAGCAGTTGTTTCCATCAGAGCGACAATTTTTGAGATAGTTATTAAAACTGTTTGAAGGTTGTCAAACGTTGTTTCTCGTTGTATATCCTTTAATTCTAGAGTTAAATTGATAAATAACGTGTACGAATTTGTTTAACGCATTTGTTTTGGTTACTCGACGTCTCCGTTCTCGTGTAGCCTACATATTGCGTTTTTTTTTTTTTATTTGCTTACCGGGCTAAAGGTTAGCATGCTTAAAATACGTAAGTCGTTTTGTTCAACAAATTTGAGTAGATAACTCATCAGTTGTTTGCATCAGAGCGACCATTTTTGAGATAGTTATTAAAACTGTTTAAAGGTTGTCAAACGTTGTTTCTCGTTGTATATCCTTTAATTCTAGAGTTAAATTGATAAATAACGTGTACGAATTTGTTTAACGCATTTGTTTTGGTTACTCGACGTCTCCGTTCTCGTGTAGCCTATATATTAGGTTTTTTTTTTTAATTTGCTTACCGGGCTAAAGGTTAGCATGCTTAAAATACGCAAGTCGTTTTGTTCAACAAATTTAAGTAGATAACTCATCAGTTGTTTGCATCAGAGCGACAATTTTTGAGATAGTTATTAAAACTGTTTAAAGGTTGTCAAACGTTGTTTCTCGTTGTATATCCTTTAATTCTAGAGTTAAATTGATAAATAACGTGTACGAATTTGTTTAACGCATTTGTTTTGGTTACTCGACGTCTCCGTTCTCGTGTAGCCTACATATTGCGTTTTTTTTTTTAATTTGCTTACCGGGCTAAAGGTTAGCATGCTTAAAATACGTAAGTCGTTTTGTTCAACAAATTTAAGTAGATAACTCACCAGTTGTTTGCATCAGAGCGACCATTTTTGAGATAGTTATTAAAACTGTTTAAAGGTTGTCAAACGTTGTTTCTCGTTGTATATCCTTTAATTCTAGAGTTAAATTGATAAATAACGTGTACGAATTTGTTTAACGCATTTGTTTTGGTTACTCGACGTCTCCGTTCTCGTGTAGCCTACATATTGCGTTTTTTTTTTTAATTTGCTTACCGGGCCAAAGGTTAGTATGCTTAAAATACGTAAGTCGTTTTGTTCAACAAACTTAAGTAGAAACTCATCAGTTGTTTGCATCAGAGCGACAACTTTTGAGATAGTTATTAAAACTGTTTAAAGGTTGTCAAACGTTGTTTCTCGTTGTATATCCTTTAATTCTAGAGTTAAATTGATAAATAACGTGTACGAATTTGTTTAACGCATTTGTTTTGGTTACTCGACGTCTCCGTTCTCGTGTAGCCTACATATTGCGTTTTTTTTTTATTTGCTTACCGGGCTAAAGGTTAGCATGCTTAAAATACGTAAGTCGTTTTGTTCAACAAATTTGAGTAGATAACTCAGCAGTTGTTTCCATCAGAGCGACAATTTTTGAGATAGTTATTAAAACTGTTTAAAGGCTGTCAAACGTTGTTTCTCGTTGTATATAATTTAATTCTAGAGTTAAATTGATAAATAACGTGTACGAATTTGTTTAACGCATTTGTTTTGGTTACTCGACGTCTCCGTTCTCGTGTAGCCTACATATTGCGTTTTTTTTTTAATTTGCTTACCGGGCTAAAGGTTAGCATGTTTAAAATACGTAAGTCGTTTTGTTCAACAAATTTGAGTAGATACTCATCAGTTGTTTGCATCAGAGCGACAATTTTTGAGATAGTTATTAAAACTGTTTAAAGGTTGTAAAACGTTATTTCTCGTTGTATATCCTTTAATTCTAGAGTTAAATTGATAAATAACGTGTACGAATTTGTTTAACGCATTTGTTTTGGTTACTCGACGTCTCCGTTCTCGTGTAGCCTACATATTGCGTTTTTTTTTTTAATTTGCTTACCGGGCTAAAGGTTAGCATGTTTAAAATACGTAAGTCGTTTTGTTCAACAAATTTGAGTAGATAACTCAGCAGTTGTTTGCATCAGAGCGACAATTTTTGAGATAGTTATTAAAACTCTTTAAAGGTTGTCAAACGTTGTTTCTCGTTGTATATCCTTTAATTCTAGAGTTAAATTGATAAATAATGTGTACGAATTTGTTTAACGCATTTGTTTTGGTTACTCGACGTCTCCGTTCTCGTGTAGCCTACATATTGGGTTTTTTTTTTAAATTTGCTTACCGGGCTAAAGGTTAGCATGCTTAAAATCCGTAAGTCGTTTTGTTCAACAAATTTAATTAGATAACTCATCAGTTGTTTGCATCAGAGCGACAATTTTTGAGATAGTTATTAAAACTGTTTAAAGGTTGTCAAACGTTGTTTCTCGTCGTATATCCTTTAATTCTAGAGTTAAATTGATAAATAACGTGTACGAATTTGTTTAACGCATTTGTTTTGGTTACTCGGCGTCTCCGTTCTCGTGTAGCCTACATATTGGGTTTTTTTTTTTAATTTGCTTACCGGGCTAAAGGTTAGCATGCTTAAAATACGTAAGTCGTTTTGTTCAACAAATTTGAGTAGATAACTCATCAGTTGTTTGCATCAGAGCGACAATTTTTGTGATAGTTATTAAAACTTTTTAAAGGTTGTCAAACGTTGTTTCTCGTTGTATATCCTTTAATTCTAGAGTTAAATTGATAAATAACGTGTACGAATTTGTTTAACGCATTTGTTTTGGTTACTCGACGTCTCCGTTCTCGTGTAGCCTACATATTGCGTTTGTTTTTTTAATTTGCTTACCGGGCTAAAGGTTAGCATGCTTAAAATACGTAAGTCGTTTTGTTCAACAAATTTGAGTAGATAACTCAGCAGTTGTTTGCATCAGAGCGACAATTTTTGAGATAGTTATTAAAACTGTTTAAAGTTTGTCAAACGTTGTTTCTCGTTGTATATCCTTTAATTCTAGAGTTAAATTGATAAATAACGTGTACGAATTTGTTTAACGCATTTTTTTTGGTTACTCGACGTCTCCGTTCTCATGTAGCCTACATATTGCGTTTTTTTTTTAATTTGCTTACCGGGCTAAAGGTTAGCATGCTTAAAATACGTAAGTCGTTTTGTTCAACAAATTTGAGTAGATAACTCAGCAGTTGTTTGCATCAGAGCGACAATTTTTGAGATAGTTATTAAAACTGTTTAAAGGTTGTCAAACGTTGTTTCTCGTTGTATATCCTTTAATTCTAGAGTTAAATTGATAAATAACGTGTACGAATTTGTTTAACGCATTTGTTTTGGTTACTCGACGTCTCCGTTCTCGTGTAGCCTACATATTGCGTTTTTTTTTAATTTGCTTACCGGGCTAAAGGTTAGCATGCTTAAAATACGTAAGTCGTTTTGTTCAACAAATTTGAGTAGATAACTCAGCAGTTGTTTCCATCAGAGCGACAATTTTTGAGATAGTTATTAAAACTGTTTAAAGGTTGTCAAACGTTGTTTCTCGTTGTATATCCTTTAATTCTAGAGTTAAATTGATAAATAACGTGTACGAATTTGTTTAACGCATTTGTTTTGGTTACTCGAGGTCTCCGTTCTCGTGTAGCCTACATATTGCGTTTTTTTTTTAATTTGCTTACCGGGCTAAAGGTTAGCATGCTTAAAATACGTAAGTCGTTTTGTTCAACAAATTTGAGTAGATAACTCAGCAGTTGTTTGCATCAGAGCGACAATTTTTGAGATAGTTATTAAAACTGTTTAAAGGTTGTCAAACGTTGTTTCTCGTTGTATATCCTTTAATTCTAGAGTTAAATTGATAAATAACGTGTACGAATTTGTTTAACGCATTTGGTTTGGTTACTCGACGGCTCCGTTCTCGTGTAGCCTACATATTGCGTTTTTTTTTAATTTGCATACCGGGCTAAAGGTTAGCATGCTTAAAATACGTAAGACGTTTTGTTCAACAAATTTGAGTAGATAACTCATCAGTTGTTTGCATCAGAGCGACAATTTTTGAGATAGTTATTAAAACTGTTTAAAGGTTGTCAAACGTGGTTTCTCGTTGTATATCCTTTAATTCTAGAGTTAAATTGATAAATAACGTGTACGAATTTGTTTAACGCATTTGTTTTGGTTACTCGACGTCTCCGTTCTCGTGTAGCCTACATATTGCGTTTTTTTTTTTTTAATTTGCTTTCCGGGCTAAAGGTTAGCATGCTTAAAATACGTAAGTCGTTTTGTTCAACAAATTTGAGTAGATAACTCATCAGTTGTTTGCATCAGAGCGACAATTTTTGAGATAGTTATTAAAACTGTTTAAAGGTTGTCAAACGATGTTTCTCGTTGTATATCCTTTAATTCTAGAGTTAAATTGATAAATAACGTGTACGAATTTGTTTAACGCATTTGTTTTGGTTACTCGACGTCTCCGTTCTCGTGTAGCCTACATATTGCGTTTTTTTTTTAATTTGCTTACCGGGCTAAAGGTTAGCATGCTTAAAATACGTAAGTCGTTTTGTTCAACAAATTTAAGTAGATAACTCATCATTTGTTTGCATCAGAGCGACAATTTTTGAGATAGTTATTAAAACTGTTTAAAGGTTGTCAAACGTTATTTCTCGTTGTATATCCTTTAATTCAAGAGTTAAATTGATAAATAACGTGTACAAATATGTTTAACGCATTTGTTTTGGTTACTCGACGTCTCCGTTCTCGTGTAGCCTACATATTGCGTTTTTTTTTAATTTGCTTACCGGGCTAAAGGTTAGCATGCTTAAAATACGTAAGTCGTTTTGTTCAACAAATTTGAGTAGATAACTCAGCAGTTGTTTCCATCAGAGCGACAATTTTTGAGATAGTTATTAAAACTGTTTAAAGGTTGTCAAACGTTGTTTCTCGTTGTATATCCTTTAATTCTAGAGTTAAATTGATAAATAACGTGTACGAATTTGTTTAACGCATTTGTTTTGGTTACTCGACGTCTCCGTTCTCGTGTAGCCTATATATTGCGTTTTTTTTTTAACTTCTTACCGGGCTAAAGGTTAGCATGCTTAAAATACGTAAGTCGTTTTGTTCAACAAATTTAAGTAGATAACTCATCAGTTGTTTGCATCAGAGCGACAATTTTTGAGATAGTTATTAAAACTGTTTAAAGGTTGTAAAACGTTGTTTCTCGTTGTATATCCTTTAATTCTAATGTTAAATTGATAAATAACATGTACGAATTTGTTTAACGCATTTGTTTTGGTTACTCGACGTCTCCGTTCTCGTGTAGCCTACATATTGCGTTTTTTTTTAATTTGCTTACCGGGCTAAAGGTTAGCATGCTTAAAATACGTAAGTCGTTTTTTTCAACAAATTTGAGTAGATAACTCAGCAGTTGTTTGCATCAGAGCGACAATTTTTGAGATAGTTATTAAAACTGTTTAAAGGTTGTCAAACGTTTTTTCTCGTTGTATATCCTTTAATTCTAATGTTAAATTGATAAATAACATGTACGAATTTGTTTAACGCATTTGTTTTGGTTACTCGACGTCTCCGTTCTCGTGTAGCCTACATATTGCGTTTTTTTTTAATTTGCTTACCGGGCTAAAGGTTAGCATGCTTAAAATACGTAAGTCGTTTTGTTCAACAAATTTGAGTAGATAACTCAGCAGTTGTTTCCATCAGAGCGACAATTTTTGAGATAGTTATTAAAACTGTTTAAAGGTTGTCAAACGTTGTTTCTCGTTGTATATCCTTTAATTCTAGAGTTAAATTGATAAATAACGTGTACGAATTTGTTTAACGCATTTGTTTTGGTTACTCGACGTCTCCGTTCTCGTGTAGCCTACATATTGCGTTTTTTTTTTAATTTCTTACCGGGCTAAAGGTTAGCATGCTTAAAATACGTAAGTCGTTTTGTTCAACAAATTTAAGTAGATAACTCATCAGTTGTTTGCATCAGAGCGACAATTTTTGAGATAGTTATTAAAACTGTTTAAAGGTTGTAAAACGTTGTTTCTCGTTGTATATCCTTTAATTCTAGAGTTAAATTGATAAATAACGTGTACGAATTTGTTTAACGCATTTGTTTTGGTTACTCGACGTCTCCGTTCTCGTGTAGCCTACTTATTGCGTTTTTTTTTTTTAATTTGCTTACCGGGCTAAAGGTTAGCATGTTTAAAATACGTAAGTCGTTTTGTTCAACAAATTTGAGTAGATAACTCAGCAGTTGTTTGCATCAGAGCGACAATTTTTGAGATAGTTATTAAAACTCTTTAAAGGTTGTCAAACGTTGTTTCTCGTTGTATATCCTTTAATTCTAGAGTTAAATTGATAAATAACGTGTACGAATTTGTTTAACGCATTTGTTTTGGTTACTCGATGTCTCCGTTCTCGTGCAGCCTACATATTGCGTTTTTGTTTTTAATTTGCTTACCGGGCTAAAAGTTAGCATGTTTAAAATACGTAAGTCGTTTTGTTCAACAAATTTGAGTAGATAACTCAGCAGTTGTTTGCATCAGAGCGACAATTTTTGAGATAGTTATTAAAACTGATTAAAGGTTGTCAAACGTTGTTTCTCGTTGTATATCCTTTAATTTTGGAGTTAAATTGATAAATAAGTACGAATTTGTTTAACGCATTTGTTTTGGTTACTCGATGTCTCCGTTCTCGTGTAGCCTACATATTGCGTTTTTGTTTTTAATTTGCTTACCGGGCTAAAAGTTAGCATGTTTAAAATACGTAAGTCGTTTTGTTCAACAAATTTGAGTAGATAACTCAGCAGTTGTTTCCATCAGAGCGACAATTTTTGAGATAGTTATTAAAACTGTTTAAAGGTTGTCAAACGTTGTTTCTCGTTGTATATCCTTTAATTCTAGAGTTAAATTGATAAATAACGTGTACGAATTTGTTTAACCCATTTGTTTTGGTTACTCGACGGCTCCGTTCTCGTGTAGCCTACATATTACGTTTTTTTTTTAATTTGCTTACCGGGCTAAAGGTTAGCATGCTTAAAATACGTAAGTGGTTTTGTTCAACAAATTTGAGTAGATAACTCAGCAGTTGTTTCCATCAGAGCGACAATTTTTGAGATAGTTATTAAAAACTGTTTAAAGGTTGTCAAACGTTGTTTCTCGTTGTATATCCTTTAATTCTAGAGTTAAATTGATAAATAACGTGTACGAATTTGTTTAACGCATTTGTTTTGGTTACTCGACGTCTCCGTTCTCGTGTAGCCTACATATTGGGTTTTTTTTTTTAAATTTGCTTACCGGGCTAAAGGTTAGCATGCTTAAAATCCGTAAGTCGTTTTGTTCAACAAATTTAATTAGATAACTCATCAGTTGTTTGCATCAGAGCGACAATTTTTGAGATAGTTATTAAAACTGTTTAAAGGTTGTCAAACGTTGTTTCTCGTTGTATATCCTTTAATTCTAGAGTTAAATTGATAAATAACGTGTACGAATTTGTTTAACGCATTTGTTTTGGTTACTCGGCGTCTCCGTTCTCGTGTAGCCTACATATTGCGTTTTTTTTTTTTAATTTGCTTACCGGGCTAAAGGTTAGCATGCTTAAAATACGTAAGTCGTTTTGTTCAACAAATTTGAGTAGATAACTCATCAGTGTTTGCATCAGAGCGACAATTGTTGAGATAGTTATTAAAACTTTTTAAAGGTTGTCAAACGTTGTTTCTCGTTGTATATCCTTTAATTCTAGAGTTAAATTGATAAATAACGTGTACGAATTTGTTTAACGCATTTGTTTTGGTTACTCGACGTCTCCGTTCTCGTGTAGCCTACATATTGCGTTTGTTTTTTTAATTTGCTTACCGGGCTAAAGGTTAGCATGCTTAAAATACGTAAGTCGTTTTGTTCAACAAATTTGAGTAGATAACTCAGCAGTTGTTTGCATCAGAGCGACAATTTTTGAGATAGTTATTAAAACTGTTTAAAGTTTGTCAAACGTTGTTTCTCGTTGTATATCCTTTAATTCTAGAGTTAAATTGATAAATAACGTGTACGAATTTGTTTAACGCATTTGTTTTGGTTACTCGACGTCTCCGTTCTCATGTAGCCTACATATTGCGTTTTTTTTTTAATTTGCTTACCGGGCTAAAGGTTAGCATGCTTAAAATACGTAAGTCGTTTTGTTCAACAAATTTGAGTAGATAACTCAGCAGTTGTTTGCATCAGAGCGACAATTTTTGAGATAGTTATTAAAACTGTTTAAAGGTTGTCAAACGTTGTTTCTCGTTGTATATCCTTTAATTCTAGAGTTAAATTGATAAATAACGTGTACGAATTTGTTTAACGCATTTGTTTTGGTTACTCGACGTCTCCGTTCTCGTGTAGCCTACATATTGCGTTTTTTTTTTAATTTGCTTACCGGGCTAAAGGTTAGCATGATTAAAATACGTAAGTCGTTTTGTTCAACAAATTTGAGTAGATAACTCAGCAGTTGTTTCCATCAGAGCGACAATTTTTGAGATAGTTATTAAAACTGTTTAAAGGTTGTCAAACGTTGTTTCTCGTTGTATATCCTTTAATTCTAGAGTTAAATTGATAAATAACGTGTACGAATTTGTTTAACGCATTTGTTTTGGTTACTCGACGTCTCCGTTCTCGTGTAGCCTACATATTGCGTTTTTTTTTTAACTTGCTTACCGGGCTAAAGGTTAGCATGCTTAAAATACGTAAGTCGTTTTGTTCAACAAATTTGAGTAGATAACTCAGCAGTTGTTTGCATCAGAGCGACAATTTTTGAGATAGTTATTAAAACTGTTTAAAGGTTGTAAAACGTTGTTTCTCGTTGTATATCCTTTAATTCTAATGTTAAATTGATAAATAACATGTACGAATTTGTTTAACGCATTTGTTTTGGTTACTCGACGTCTCCGTTCTCGTGTAGCCTACATATTGCGTTTTTTTTAATTTGCTTACCGGGCTAAAGGTTAGCATGCTTAAAATACGTAAGTCGTTTTTTTCAACAAATTTGAGTAGATAACTCAGCAGTTGTTTGCATCAGAGCGACAATTTTTGAGATAGTTATTAAAACTGTTTAAAGGTTGTCAAACGTTTTTTCTCGTTGTATATCCTTTAATTCTAATGTTAAATTGATAAATAACATGTACGAATTTGTTTAACGCATTTGTTTTGGTTACTCGACGTCTCCGTTCTCGTGTAGCCTACATATTGCGTTTTTTTTTAATTTGCTTACCGGGCTAAAGGTTAGCATGCTTAAAATACGTAAGTCGTTTTGTTCAACAAATTTGAGTAGATAACTCAGCAGTTGTTTCCATCAGAGCGACAATTTTTGAGATAGTTATTAAAACTGTTTAAAGGTTGTCAAACGTTGTTTCTCGTTGTATATCCTTTAATTCTAGAGTTAAATTGATAAATAACGTGTACGAATTTGTTTAACGCATTTGTTTTGGTTACTCGACGTCTCCGTTCTCGTGTAGCCTACATATTGCGTTTTTTTTTTTAATTTCTTACCGGGCTAAAGGTTAGCATGCTTAAAATACGTAAGTCGTTTTGTTCAACAAATTTAAGTAGATAACTCATCAGTTGTTTGCATCAGAGCGACAATTTTTGAGATAGTTATTAAAACTGTTTAAAGGTTGTAAAACGTTGTTTCTCGTTGTATATCCTTTAATTCTAGAGCTAAATTGATAAATAACGTGTACGAATTTGTTTAACGCATTTGTTTTGGTTACTCGACGTCTCCGTTCTCGTGTAGCCTACATATTGCGTTTTTTTTTTTTAATTTGCTTACCGGGCTAAAGGTTAGCATGTTTAAAATACGTAAGTCGTTTTGTTCAACAAATTTGAGTAGATAACTCAGCAGTTGTTTGCATCAGAGCGACAATTTTTGAGATAGTTATTAAAACTCTTTAAAGGTTGTCAAACGTTGTTTCTCGTTGTATATCCTTTAATTCTAGAGTTAAATTGATAAATAACGTGTACGAATTTGTTTAACGCATTTGTTTTGGTTACTCGATGTCTCCGTTCTCGTGCAGCCTACATATTGCGTTTTTGTTTTTAATTTGCTTACCGGGCTAAAAGTTAGCATGTTTAAAATACGTAAGTCGTTTTGTTCAATAAATTTGAGTAGATAACTCAGCAGTTGTTTGCATCAGAGCGACAATTTTTGAGATAGTTATTAAAACTGATTAAAGGTTGTCAAACGTTGTTTCTCGTTGTATATACTTTAATTCTAGAGTCAAATTGATAAATAACGTGTACGAATTTGTTTAACGCATTTGTTTTGGTTACTCGATGTCTCCGTTCTCGTGTAGCCTACATATTGCGTTTTTGTTTTTAATTTGCTTACCGGGCTAAAAGTTAGCATGTTTAAAATACGTAAGTCGTTTTGTTCAACAAATTTGAGTAGATAACTCAGCAGTTGTTTCCATCAGAGCGACAATTTTTGAGATAGTTATTAAAACTGTTTAAAGGTTGTCAAACGTTGTTTCTCGTTGTATATCCTTTAATTCTAGAGTTAAATTGATAAATAACGTGTACGAATTTGTTTAACCCATTTGTTTTGGTTACTCGACGGCTCCGTTCTCGTGTAGCCTACATATTACGTTTTTTTTTTAATTTGCTTACCGGGCTAAAGGTTAGCATGCTTAAAATACGTAAGTGGTTTTGTTCAACAAATTTGAGTAGATAACTCAGCAGTTGTTTCCATCAGAGCGACAATTTTTGAGATAGTTATTAAAACTGTTTAAAGGTTGTCAAACGTTGTTTCTCGTTGTATATCCTTTAATTCTAGAGTTAAATTGATAAATAACATGTACGAATTTGTTTAACGCATTTGTTTTGGTTACTCGACGTCTCCGTTCTCGTGTAGCCTACATATTGGGTTTTTTTTTTAAAATTTGCTTACCGGGCTAAAGGTTAGCATGCTTAAAATCCGTAAGTCGTTTTGT